>NW_017673824.1:15843-97594 GCF_001879085.1 Nicotiana attenuata
TTTTGGGCAAACGGACCCGGACTCGTGATTCGACAGTCCCGGAGGGTCCGTAGGAAAATATGAGACTTGGGGGTGTGCCCGAAATCAAATTCCGAGGTTCCGAGTCCAAGGAAATGAATTAATGTGTGAAATTGTTTTCTGAAAATAATTAAAGAATTTGAAAGTGTTATTTGTTTAGAAGACTGTGCTGTTGGGCTCGTATTTTGGTTCCGACACCCGACACAAGTCTTAATGTGATTTAAGCAATTGTTGTAAAGTTTGGTTAGATTTGGACGTCGTTTGACGTGTTATGGACAAAACTCTAAACTTGATGTCTTATGAAAATTGGGAGGAAATCATGGGTCTTGAGGCCTAATTTGATGATTTCGATGTTGTTTTGGCGATTGGATCGCACGGATGAGTCCGTAGGATGTTTTTGAGTTTATATGTATGTTCGGTTTGGAGCCCCGAGGGCTCGGGTGAGTTTTGAGTAGGTCCCGGAAGGTCTTAGGCTTAGAAGTGTCAGAAATTTGCAGGTCCAGGTGTTGCAGGCCCCCAGCGCGGCCGCGGTCATTTCCGCGCGGTCCGCGCTGGAAGCCGCGCGACCGCGGTGCATTTCTGCGCGGTCCGCGTGGCTAGGTTCAGAGGGCCAGTATTCCTAGGTCGCCCAGCGCGGCCACGTGCCATATCAGCGCGGTCCGCGCTGGGAGATTCAGAGAATGAGAATTTTGGTCCATTCCAACCAGCGCGGCCGCGCACCAAATCAGTGCGGTCCGCGCTGGGTAGGTTCAGAGAGTCGTTTTTCCCTCCTTCCTCGGCGCGGCCGCGGGACATTTTTGTGCGGTCCGCGCCGGGTCTCCAGTACGGTATATAAAGTCGGGATTTTCAGTCATTTTTCACTTTTTCAAAACCCAAAACATAAGAGGTGATTTTCCAAGCGATTCTACTTCTTCAAAACGATTGGTAAGTGATTTCTAACTTATTTTCTTTACTCCTTAACATCTTTAAACATAATTTCAACTTCAAAACAAAGATTTTAATGGGGGAATTTGGGAATTTAGGGTAGAACTAGGGTTCCTAAATTTGGGGGTTTTGGACCTCAATTTGAGGTCCGATTCCAAAATAACTTATATATTTGAGTTCATGGGGGAATGGGTATTCGGATTTTGGTTCGAACCTCGGGTTTTGACCATGTGGGCCCGGGGGCATTTTGGGAAATTTTTTAACAAACTTTGGAAATTTCATTTTCATGCATTCAAATTTATTCAAGTAGCATTTGTTAATACATTCAAGTAATTTGTGATTAGATTCGAGCGGTTTGGTGGTGGATTCGAGGGGTAAAGCTATATTAGAGGATTGAGTTGAGTTTGGAGCATCCGAGGTAAGTGTTTGTCCTAACTTTGGCTTGAGGGAATAGGATTAGGATGTTATTTGCTACTTGTTAAATGTGGAGTACGGTGTATAGGCATGGTGACGGTTGTCTATGCACCGGAGTCTAGCATGACCGTGAGTCTTAATTGCTTTTAATTCGAATGATGTGACACAACTTCCTTGTTTAATTGATAAATTTCATATAATGTGAACGATTGAGGAAGAATTGTGATTGGTATATTTTGGAGCGTTGGCTCGGACAAGAATGTGATAGTTGAGAAAGAAGTGATTTAAAAGAGGATGTGTTGTGATTATTCCCTTGCCGGGACGTGTAGACTATTATTATGTACTCTCCCTTACCGGGATATTTGGGCTGTTTTGTACCCTTCCGGGTTAAAGTGTTATGTTGTCGAATTCCCCTAATGGGGCCTTCTTTACAAAGCCAGATATTTTGAACTATGATATGGGATCGTGTGGCACGCCGTCCACTTATATATATCTATTATAAAATGGGATCGTGTGGCACGCCGTCCACTTATATATCTATTATGAAATGGGATCGTGTGGCACGCCGTCTACTTATGAATTAAGAAATGGGATCGTGTGGCGCGCCGACAACTTATATTGAGATAGTTTCGTCGTTATATCCGTTGATCTGTATTCGCTGTATTCTTCCCCGAGCATGCCCCCTTCCCCTTTTTAGTTGATATTCTCTGTTGTTATTTCTGTTGCCTTTGTATATATATATCTGCACAGATTGTTTTTGGTAGGTCCTGTCTAGCCTCGTCACTACCTCGCCGGGGTTAGGCCAGGCACTTACCAGCACATGGGGTCGGTTGTGCTGTTACTACACTTCTGTGCTTTTTGCACAGATCATAGTACCGGAGTAGGAGCTTTTGGACAGCAGTAGGAGCGTTGGGAGCTTACTTCAGTCCGGAGATTTCCGAGGTAGCCTTGCTGACGTCCGCATGGCCCGGGGTCTCTCTTATATCTGTCTTTCGTTTGATTTCCTTTGTATCGGATCAGACAGTACTGTATTCTTATTCAGACTTTGTATTTAGCATTCAGTATAGAAGTTCGTGAGTTAGTGACACCAGATCTGGGTAGAGGTGTATTTGAATTTCCGCACTTGGTTTCAGTTATTTATATTCAAGACTTCCGCTTTTATATTAATTGCCTCGTTCTTCTTTATACTGTTAATGATGTTGAGAGAAATGTTAGATTAATTGGCTTGCCTAGCTCCTATTAGTAGGCGCCATCACGACTCCCGAGGGTGGGAAATCCGGATCGTAACAGTTTTATTTAGTTGTTGGTTGCTGTGTGTTTCGTCTATTTGTCGTGTCCAGCTACTCATAATTGGAAACTGGCGACTAAGGGTGCCAGCTGAGCTACAAGCTTAGTTTCTTTTTTATTTTTTAATCAGGGGAATTTGCAGTACTTTATATCCACCATTAGATTGACCATTTTAGTTATTCATCAGTTTGCATAAGAAAAAAAAGAGTAGATATGGCGTTCCCCTGTAATATATGCTCCTACCATTCTTATGGCTTGCGACTTAGCTATGGGCCTGCGTTTGGCAAACACGGGAGAAATTAAAAAATAGCCAGATTTACAACTGGTCGTTCAAAAATAGCCTAATTTCAAAAGTAATCGAAATTTAGCCACTTTTTATGTAAAGATAAATTTGAGCGAACACTGTTCAAAACCCGGAAAATACTCCAGTATATTATACTGGAGTTCCAGCATAAGTATACTTGAACTCCAGCATATTATACTGGAGTTCCAGGATAAGTATGTTAGAACCAGCATAAGTACACTAGAACTCCAGTATATGTATATTATACTGGAGTTCCAACAAGTATAGTGGTCCAGTATAATATACTGGAGTTTGGACCAGTCTCCAGTATATTATACTGGAGCCAGCAAAGTATACCGGTCTAGCATAATATGCTGGAGTTCATACACAGGTACATCGAACTCCAGTATATTATGCTGGACTGGTCTCTATTGCAGCAAAATAGTGGCTATTTTCCATTGACTTGGTAAACGTTGGCTATTTTTGAATGACCAGTCTGAAAACTGGCTATACCGTGCTATTTTTACGGCAAACACCTGCATTGCTTCTTGTGCAACTATTTGACCCACCAACTTCGTGGAGTTTTTGAGGTTTATAGCACTATTATTTACGACATGGTGATTTAATGGAGCAATCGGAGAGGTAGTAACATTCTTCTTCGTAACTGCGATCCTTATAATGATTCATTTTATTCTTTCCCTAAGCATCTGTAGATACCTTCAAATATTAGTCTACTGTTGGATGATAACTTTAATTAACAACTACAGATCTGAATATCGAAACAAAGATAATTTCCTGAGCATCTGTAGCTACCTTGTTTAGCCTATAATAACATGTTTACGTGTCTTAAATGCTTATCTGAACTCTGTGCAACATGCTTAGCGGATCTTCCTGCTTTTTTCTTGAATTGTATTTAGTCTAAACTATAGGATTTCGTGTTGCTACTGGTATCTCTATTGTCTTGAGCTGTGAATTTACTTTGAGACTACGGGACGGTATTCTGGGAGATTCCCTTGCATATTTACTTAGGGACTACGGGACGGTATCTCGAGAGATCCTTTTGCTCATTACTTATGAGACTACAAGGCGTTACCTCGGGAGTTTTCCGTGTAAATTTACTTTTGGGACTACGAGATAGTATCTAGGGAGATCACCCGCTATTTATTTATTTTTTGTTGTACTATTACTTCTCTGTGGATTTCCTTTCGCTTAATTGAGTCATTTGCATCTATACCTGCTTTTTGTGTCACAATTTAACTTGTGCCCGCTTTGCAAAAAAAATTGCAAGCGTACCCGTTTTTTCGCATAACTTCAGCACATGGGGCTGAAGTAGCAATCAGGCAATCACGCAAAATTTCGCATTCTAGTAGCCGGGCCTGAAGTTCAGCTCTAGAGCTGAAGTTTTTGTTTTGTAACTGGCAAACTTGAGCTCTAGAGCTGAAGTTTTTATGTTGTAACTGAGAAACTTCAGTTCTAGAGCTGAAGTTTTTGTATTGTAACTGGGAAGATGATATTTTTTTGTAAGATAGAAAGGGAATTGTTAGTACAGTAATTTCTTTTCCATCTGTAAAGAAACACAACTATAAGATGGACTATTAGGTTTTAGACATCACGATTGTGATTGTAAAGCTTCGTGTAGGAGGGACAAATGACAGCAACCTGGCCTGCTCTTAGACTAATTTACAGCAGCTCATATTTTTGTAATGAACAAATAAATATTTTAAGTGACAAACTGTTATTCACTGCTGAGTATCCTTGTGTAAGAAAGGAGAAGAAATGGTGTTCACATACATATCATATATAAGTGGTGGAAAGTCGAGAACCAAAGGAACAATTTCTTTATCAATATGTTCAAAAAACAGTTAATTTTGTGTTGTAATTGGAAACTTCAGCTCTTGTTTTGTAACGGGGAAACTTCAGCTCTAGAGCTGAAGTTTTTGTCTTTGTAACAGGAAAACTTCAGCTATAGAGTTTTCAATATAGCAACATGCATAGCATTTTGTCCATTGCTGTTTAGCATTTCTGAGCAATCTGGGCAGTGCTTTAATAGCTCATTTACCATGATTTCATCGCCCTCATTGGTTGCGGTGTGAATTGCTTTCGTCCAGTCATATTCACTACCTGCTGGAAGGTAAGCTAAGGATTTCTTCAACTACGGCATATCAGAAACTACTTCTTTCAATCCTATATTGAACTATTGCACCTTTTAGCAAAAAAAAAAAAAAACAAAAAAAATATATATTGCACCAGCAGATCATCTTTTTCTAGGGTATTAGACTAGTAACTAGAGAGAAAATAGCAGCAGAAGAAAGAAGAAAAGAAAAAGAAGAAGAAAATGAAGGAGGAGAAAGGGGGCTGAAGTTATTTAAAAAGTGGGTACAAGTTAAAAGTTTAAAAAAAAATGGGTATAGGTTAAAAGGGGGCAACCAAATAGGGCGTCCTGTGCAATTTTTACCGCTTAATTCCAGTCTTTTATTGCATTACAATATTTTTTTTGCCTTAATTATTTTATATACAATCACAGGTTATCCAGGGGGAAGGGAGATCGACGAGGATGTCACACACCGTATTAGGGTAGGATGGATGAAGTAGAGGTTAGCATCTGGAGTATTATGTGACAAGAGAGTGCCACTAATACTCAAAGGTAAGTTCTACAAAGCGGTGGTTAGACTGGCCATGATGTATGGGGCTGAGTGTTGGCCGGTTAAGAAATCACATATCCCGAAGATGAAGGTAGCAGAAATGAGGATGTTGAGGTGGATGTGCGGGCATATATACTATGATAGATAAGATTAGGAATGATGATATTCGGGAGAAGGTGAGCGTGGCTCCCATTGATGACAAAATGCGGGAAGCGAGACTCAGATGGTTCGGCCATGTTCAGAGGAGAAGCCCAGATGCTCTAATAAGGAGGTGCGATCGGTTGGTTGTGGAGGGCAAGAGAAGAGGTAGAAGGCGGCCTAAGAAGTATTGGGGGGAGGTGATTAGGCAGGATATGGCGAGGCTTCAGTTTTCCGAGGACATGGCACTTAAACTAATCATATTTACTTAAATTTTGACCTGCAGCCTGTGAATTGTTTGGACGGGGTTTATTTCGTTCAGTTTTCCTTGACCGTTTACTGGGTTTGTTTTAATGTGTATGAAGAACGTTTGGAATAACGTTGGGAGAAATTTTGTTTAGATTTTGGATTATTCCATATACTATTAAATGTGACTTAACCAGCTCACGTGTTCCTGAATATGAATTACCACATTTGACGCATGGACAACGTATTGTGTGTGTTTCTCCTAGTCTTGTAAAAGCATAGTCCAAGAATTTCTCCACCCCGAGTTTGTAAGCATCATCAAGTCGATCATGAATAAGTTGCATCCGTTGTTTGTCAGGTGCCATAATCTAGTACATGCATAATATGTATACAACAAAATTATATTAACAAAATAATGCAAAAGGAGCAAGAAGTAAATGGAATGAAATTCATTTACTTAAAAGATTAATTAAGAATCTGTGAATATTCATATAGTTGAATTAATTAATTTAATAGATCAATTAAGAGTTTATGAATACATCGGATTGTCAATTAACTTATGTCAATATAATCTAACACAACTTGCACTCTTTGGAGTTTATGCAAATGTTGGCTTGATTAACCATATTTCGGGTTTTTCTTGCACCAGTTCCGACATAATCAATCGTGTTCTTGCCATGGTTGGAAACAATAGTAACAGAGTTAAACTTTTTTTTTCCCTAGTTAGAAAGTCTTGCTTTTTATCATCAAGAGCTTAAAGTATGGATGCTACAACTATGGCTTCAGGTAGCATCAGGGAAAAGAAACCAGCTAGCAATCCAGAAAGAAAATTCTCCCACAGAATGGGCAGGTCTCCTTGCTCTGTTAAATTGGCCTTACAAAAGGAACATGGACTCCTTACACATATAGTATATAGAATAGATCATCATTGGATATATATTGTTATTAGAAAATACACGTCTGCTTGTCGAAGGTTTAAAAACTGACTTCTGTTCTGAGCTGGTACAACTTTTGCATCGTCTTTTTTCATATTTAAAGTACAGTTTGTGGCTTCTAATGCTTGGTGAATACATCAATATGCATTTCACTTTGAATTTCCCAACAAAACTTGTTACTTCAAAAATTGCAGCTTGCACGGTGGTAAGAATAATATTAGATTTGGTCTAATTTTCTTATTATTGTTCATGTAAAGTGCATTCTTTCTTTTGCATTATTTGTTAATTATCATATCTTGGTCTTACTTTGTCTTTCATGTATTGGAATCTCTTGATTTTCTAGATGGGTTGGCTGTGAAATTGTAGTTGAGGGTTCATGGTGAAATCTTCGTAGTAGAAAGGTTTGAACTTCAGTTACCTTGTGTTGTTACTTGTTACTAACATACAACGCATGTTGGAATCGATGCAGATGAGCTCATCGCAAATGCTGCATACATAGCCACTCCTTGTAAGGGTATCCTTGCTGCTGACGAGTCTACTGGCACAATTGGCAAACGTCTATCTAGTATTAATGTTGAGGAAAACCGGAGGGCTCTCCGGGAGCTGCTCTTCCTCACACCTGGTGCTCTTCAGTACCTTAGCGGAGTTATCTTGTTTGAGGAAACCCTTTATCAGAAGACTGCATCTGGTAGGTTCATATGGATTATTTGTGTATTTTCGTGTATAAAAATTATCATTTGATAAAAATAGATGAACTAAAAGGAAGTTTGATTAGTTAAAAAAAATGATATGACTATCCTCGTAGAAAGAAATTAGTTTGTAAGACTCTATTAACATATGTTGTGTTTGATAAAGCACATATTTCATGAAGATGAGCAACATGCTATGAGATAATATAGTATATGATAGTAAAAAGGAGGATTTGAGTACTAAGATGTATCAATTACGGTTTCAACTCAAGTGGGGGAGTCTACTATTATTTATTGACCCGCCAAATATATGTGGCCGCAATTCAGAGCTGTATACACTTACAAATTTATCATAATTTAGCATGAGTTATTTGAGGTTATCTTGGGATTGAATTGGATGATTCGTGTCTCCCTACGCTTCAATGACAAACTTACGTAAAGAATTCGGTTGGAATTGGATGAATTCGATTGGACCTAGTATTTAATGTAAAGAATTCACTCGGTATGGCCAAACTTACGTCGTCAATAAGGATATATATGACAAGTGAAGGATGTGTGTTGTGTTTAAATATAACTTGGGGAACCAAAATTGATTTATTGATTGTTGAACTATTCTTAGTGGTTAATGAGTTTTAGAATTTGTTTTGGAGAACTTGCTGAGGGTACCACCTAATAGGGAGATGTATTTGGTATCAGTATATTGTCAAATACTTGATATACTTTGATTATGTATTAATGGCTCCGTGGATTCAGAGAAACTAAAATGATAAGTTTCAAGACTTCGAGATTAAGAGATCATCAGACCAAGTATATTGCTTTGAGATGCTTAAGTTCTGTTCTTTGAGAAGAACAAAAGTTTATGTATATAATTTTTTATTATGGACATATGACTTAGAGTGCCATGAAGGGAAAGTATTTTTTTGGCATACTTAGATTATTTGTGTCCCTTGATTACATGGTGTTACCTTTTATACTAAACTAGTGGTCATGATACCATGAGTAAACAAAAAACAAATAAATAAAGAGTTAGATATAGATATTTTTCAAGATCCTTTGTGAATAATGTGAACATCTGGTTACGTCTCTTGGATAGTTGAACCACTAGTAATCATCATGGATTAGACAAATCGAGTATTCAAATTGTCCCTTAACATTCTTGTTTGCATGTTCACTAATGGCTTATGAGAATATTTTGTGCTCGATAGAAGCATATGTAGTGGATGAAGAGCGCTTTGTGGATATCGAGATAATATTAGTCAAATAATAAAGGTCACAGGTGTGAATTTTTTTTATATATATTGTGATACTTTGAGCCTTGTAATGTCTAGTAAAAGAATGATATGTTAATGGTACTATGCATACTAAGGCACTAGTACGTGTGACATTATAATTGTCTTTGTTTGAGCAGGCCAATTTGATCGGTATGAAAGTTAAGACCTTTGGGGGTTAGTGATAAGTTTTAAGAGGCAGACACACATGATAGTGCACAAAAAAGGAGCATTATAGCTCAAGAACTGAATGTGTGTACACACATGTTGGGTACGACGAAATATTGTGTTTATGAAATCTAGTACGTACGAGATTCACAATTATGCATTGGCATGGGAAAAGGAAAGCTAACTATTGGGAGAGACTGATATAAGGTAGCATAAAATATTGTTTTTTAGTGTTTGAACTATTCATGTGTTAAATACGAGTATTAAAGACTTGAAAAATTACTGCAAGTATGGTTGTCTCTAAGAGAAATTGAAAATAGCACTATGGACCTTTTTGTTGGTCTATATGTTCTTTGAGGAAGTAATAATCCTATTCTGAGTAAAAGTAATAGGCTCAGCAAGATCGTACACATGATTCAGTCCATACAACATATTGACCTATGCAGCAATATGATTGAGAGATGGGGCAATGACACGAGATGTCGTATCATCAAGTGTCACAAGAGTAACAATGCATGAAACATTTACATAAGGATATATGGATATATTCTAGCCACCTTACGTGAGTATTATGTATGGGCGTATGGATGTGTTCTAGCGTTGCCGTACGTGAGAGTATTATGTAGTAGTATTTGGATGTGTTCCATCATTGTATTATGCAAGAAAGGTGGATGTGTTCCATTATAGGATTGTGGACGTGGTGCTTTGATGTGTTCCAGCACAATGGGGGCATAAGAGTATGGGTATCTATTTCCAAAACTAGACTGATGATAGATAGTGAATGGCCTATGATCAATTGCTATTGACTGAGTTTGTACCTGATAAAGTTACTAGTTTATTATTTAGAGTTTATTGTTTGAGGCTTTATATAGACGACCATATTGTTCTCAAGTTGAATGGTTTGAACCTGGTGAGTCATAACTATTGGGTTAGCAAAGCCTTAGAGAAAGTTATTGAATGCGAGAATGGTTTTAAACATCCTATAGTAGACAAAGGTCCTATTTTGATGAGAAAAATTATGATACTTTTAGGAATAGAAAAAAAAAAGTACTTTTGAAGATTCCCTCGTGAAAAGAGTTATGAGATTCGGTCAAAAAGGTAAGTTAAGTTCGAGATTTAGCATGGATTGGTGGCATATGGACTTGCTTTGTCTTCGAAATCTTTGATTATACATCCTATGTATTTATGTGTCAATGATTAGATTAATAAATTCATGACGAGAATCATATAATCCGGCCCGTAGAAGTGAAAGTAGATGAAAATTTAACTTATGTGAGAGGTCCAATATCTATTGTTAATAAATAAGTGCGAAAATTGAGATAAAAAAGGGGGGTTGTTTTAGTGAAAGTATTATGGCATAACCATCCAATAGAAAAAGTTACATGGGAGTACGAGGAGAGCACTCGCAATTGTTTGAGATGTCAGGGACACTTTCTAATTCGTTCGAGGACGAATGCTTGCTTAAGTGGTGGAGAATGTAATAATCCGAAATATTTTATACACCTATTAATTAGGAGATTGGAGAACTAATTTAATTTGTAGATATTGGGGTCAAATATTAAGTTGTGGAAGGAAATTTTTGTTACTATACGAGATATGACATTAAATAAGTGGTTAGTGGCTAAATTTTTAAACTAAACTTATATAGTTGACTTTGGTTATTTATTAAATAAATCGGAGTGGACTAAGCCCATTATCTTATGGGTTCCACGTTTTTAGTGACCTAAAGAGTAGAAAATTTGGGTAATTAGTTCCTTGCTCTTGATGAAAATAGAAAAAGAGAAGCAAAATATTCAGATGATTCGTTGGCGGCGGCAACAAAAACTATCATCGTGTGAGCTTTCAGATATTTCTAGATTCGTCTAATATCATAGAGTAAATGACTAGATTTCGACATAGCATGTGCTTAGACATTCTGTAAATTGTGAAATCATAGCGGCAAAGTTAAAATATGGACACAACTAGAAACATATGTGTTTTTGAGAGAAAGATGTGTAATGATGGCCGTATGATGTTGTTGGAAAATAATAATAATGATGTAATGGTTCTTAGCTTGTAAAGGATAGAAGTGACATATGGAAATTGTGAAAAAAAAAAAAAAAAAAACGTACTGCTTGTGAAATTGAACATATTTTAGAAGCTACAGTTGTGGACTTTTTATCATTTAGTACATAGAATATAACTTTCAATCATGATGTAATAATAATGGCAATGAGAGTGAAATAATTATATGGTAGTATAGTCATGGTATAGTTTTCTGAAGCTACTACGGTTTCGGCACTTTCGAAATACTACTATCGGCATATGTTTGTGTACAATTATTTATTAATTGGATTGGGGTTTGGCTTTTGATTTTGATTCTATCCTAAGATTATGAAAAACTATTCACCTAGATTAATTATGACGTGTTATTCAATATTTTGGATAGATTGAGGTCATTGGAGGCCGTTTGGTCGGTGTCTTAGCGTTGCAAGGTTGGAGAACTTCTCGTTAGCGAGGTAAGTGAGACTTTAAGCTTTGATACTTGCTTTTCTAAAATCCGTTTTTAAAGTGTATTTTCTCTGCCTGGTCCATGTGTTGGGACAAGGGTGCGCTTGGTAGAGTCGGTGGTCTTAGGCTAGCCGCAAATATATTTATTTTATGAAAGAAAAAAAAATTATTTTATAAGTTGTTTGATAGTGTGATACGGCTGTGCGCCATGAGGTTGAGTTTTATAGTTTGATACGGTTGTGTGCCATGATATTGAGTTTGATACGGCTGTGCGCCATGATATTGAGTTTGATACCTGTGCGCCATGATGTTGAGTTTGATACGGCTGCGCGCCATGATGTTGAGTTTGATACGGCTGTGCGCCATGATGTTGGGGCATTGTGTATGCCTTTGTACATCACCCGAGCATTGTGTATGCTCTGTTACATATTTGAGGCATTGTGGTGCCGTTGTGAACTCCTGGTGTGTCGGTAAATTTCTTCCATTGCAATTTTGATAAGTCCTTAATGGGTATCTTTGTTGGTTAATTCTTAATAACTCTGTTGATACACATATATTGAGTTATTGTATAATTATCATATTTACTATATCATTCGTGTTGTAGTGTGTTTGTATTTTCTAACACTTGTTCAAGAGGTATTTAAAGTGGCGGGTCGAGGATCTTACTGGGTTATATTTACGTATAACTCACTCCATACCTGCATCTCTATGCAGATACCGTTGCGGGAGATAGAGCTACTGGATGACGAGTTTTTTTCGAGTGGTTCCTATTGCTGAGGTGAGCCACTGCATTGTTCGTGGAGGCTTCGTTTCAGACTTGCTTAGTTCGTGTTAGTTACTTCTTCTTCTTTTGGGGGGGTTTGCATACCCGTCAATAAAACTCATATTACTCTGTTAGATGCTCCATGGTCTTAGTTCGGGATTTGGGCTAGAATTTTATTATTTGAGTGATTGTTGGTTTTTCTATCAATTGACTAAGGTATTGAGCGATAACCATTACCTCTTTAATTATTAATAATACTTTAGGCCTGCACTTTTTCTCTCAGTGTTTGTGTAAATGGTTAAACGTTAGAGAAAGGGGTTCGCCTGGCAGGTGGTGTTAGATGGGTGTCAGTCACGTCTAGGGGGTAGTTTGGGATGCGGCATTTAAATTAATTTCTATTAGCACCTCCAAAAGGTGTATGTTTTCTAAGGTTATTGTTAAATTTTTACCATTACTCAGTAATTCCTTTTAATAAACAATTTAGATGCTATGAGAGATATCATTCATTCATGATATTGATGCTGTAAATAGACAATGGGACAGCTAGAAATGCTTCATAACTCAATGTTAGTGGACTCTATAATTATCAGAATGTAAAATTGTAAATATTTGACATATCTTATGTAATTGAGTTACTGATAATTGATTACTAGACAAGCGCATTTTCGTTTTCAAAGTTCACATAAATGTCTTTGTTTGCACTTTATCATTATATATTGAAAAAAATGTTGGTCCTAAATAGAGTGCAAAATTATGAAGTTAAAAGTTGTTTAAAGTAGCGGATTTAATAGTGAAAGAACCCGTGTACTGCACGTGCGCATGCCCGACATATTGTTTGTTTTATTCGCACAACTATAAAACCCTTGTTTGTTACAAAAACCAAGAAAAACATATCATCAAGCAACATTTTAAAGTTTCACGCTATATACGATGAGCAAAGCTCTACAACATATAAGTGAAAAAAGAAAACAACCATAGTGCTTGGATAAAATCACAATCAAGTCCAACAAATTATTGACTTTGATTATCCAACATCAACTGCAACACTATAATATACTTTTATGACAGTAAAATCTATTCGCAGTCACCATTCACAAGTGTCCATCACTCAGTCCACCACTTCCCTCAACAAAATACAAATACAAAAACATATTCATCGATATGTAATATTAAGAATAGCCAACTATACGTATATGCATGCTTGAGGGAAAACTAACATACATTAGAACTACAATAAATAGATGTTAAGTGGGAAAGCCCTTCAACGCGTTAAATCTGGATAGTCACCGAAGAAGTAATGGATTTTGGAGAAAAATTATCCTTGGATAATTGGATTACATTTCATAAGTTAAAGATCTGGAGGGCACTGCATTCAGAAGAGTAATAGGAATAAAAATGAATCAATTACAGGTCATAGAGAATAATTTGTAAGATGAAAAATGAACTATGAACCAAGAAAGGATTATGCGCATAAACTTTAGTAACAGATCTACAACATACATTATTAAAGTGAGAGCAATTGAAATATCATCTACTTTTTAAAGGATTGAATCAATATAGCATGGAAGTACACAAAACCACCAAATAAAACTTGGAAAATGAAGGGGAAAAAAGTGAAGGGAAGGAAAAGGAGAGCCAGCCACAAATAATCTATAAGGCAACAGAGTATTTAAAGCATTTCAATTGAACATTTATTCAGAAGGCTAAATATACTACCCCTTAAACATTAATAGAAATAAATTCCCAAAGATACACTTTAGTCTGTGCATTTCCGACAGTGAAAAGAACAATGATCTATCTACTGATAATACAATGATTCAGGGAGTCAGAGCTAATATACACTGCACACACATGCGCTCATTTATAAGAAGATTTTCAAATTCACACACAATTATGACATCCAAACTTCTACATAAGTATGGAAGTTTCACGAAAGAACAAAAGGATTACCTTTTCAAAAAAAAAAGAAGAAGAAAAGGGTTAACTTTTGCAGAGACTCCATTAACAAAAGGTCATCAACAGAAAGAGTCATAACCTCACCGCTCCAAGCAAAGCAAGAGAAATGTAGCTTACAAGCACATTCTTATAGGCTTACTATAGTCTATACTGTTAGCCAAATCAATTTTAAACATGGCAGGAAAAACTCCAAGAAATACAGTTACACTGATTATTTGAGGAGAAAATACCACAACACACATAACAAGAAGTCACATACTTGTAGAAATAGCCAGCCTAAATTCTAAATCCTAAATTAGTAGAGTGACAAAGGAGATTATATGTGATGTTTTATACTACTTCAATACCTCACAAGAGGGGAGGGTGATTTGTGTGGTGACCAATTTTTTGCTTAAGTTGTTTATGGAAGGACCTGGTTCTTCTATGTGTTCCTTAACCTACTATTGAAGAAATAATAACTGCGAAAAGTAAAGAACACAAGTATTTTACGTGGAAAACACCTGGCTCAAAAGGTGAAAAAACCACGACCTACTTTTCAGTAGGATTTTCCCATACTCTCCACTAAAAATACTGATCCAAAAATTGCATTTACAAAAACTCTTTTGTAAACCTAGGACTAACTCTAATCCCGTTGTAGCACACAACCTCAACTGTTGCGATAACTTCAAGTTAACTCTAACTTGAAAACTCTGAGCACCTAATACAATTGCTTCTAGATAAAGCTGAAAGGTACAATATGAAAACACCTACTACAGCTGAACTAAAATAAAAGACAGACACTTGGAACTGGTTCTTCTTTCCGGTTCAATTAGTTTCAGGTTTGCACGCTTGAATCACACACAAATTGCTTGCAAAATTGCCTTGCTATTTTGCTCTCAATTCACGTTTAACTTGTGCTTATATATGTGTGTTACCTATCAAAGAGAACAACACTGATATTTATGGAGTTAGTAAATAGAGATTGACTAGGCTTCTGATGCTACTCATCCTTGGCGGAAGAGTTCTAGTTGATCTCAACCTCTAACTCCTTCCCTTTCTTAAACCGTGTTCTCTTTGAGTAAGGAGTCTTTCTCCTTATCCAATATGCAACCTTTTCGATCAGGATCAGGATATATCACTTCTGTTAAGTTAGGTTTATCTCCTTCACGTGCATCTCACATGCTTGAATTAACCATATACGTGCTTCGCTAGGATGGACCTGGTCCATGTCTGAGTTCCTTTGTCAGTATTCAAAACTCACCTTTACGTGGGCCAACAATATGCAAAAACCTTCCTTTTTTCCCAACCCATTACGCAGAATACATTGGCCAATTACTACTACACTTAGAAAAAAATGTATTGTGAAAATCAAGCAGAAAATCATGGACCTTTGTCACGACCCGGATTTCCCGCACTCGGGGTCGTGATGGCGCCTACTCGTGGTAGCTAGGCAAGCCTACTCATTTACTCTTCCATTGCTAACAAATCTTTTAACAATTTATAACATCAATATAAAACATGAAATTTAATAATAATAGCGGAAATCTGAATCATGATCTAAATCAAAACGCGGAACAGTCAACAATAGCCTCTACCCAAGACTGGTGTCACATTACTCACGAACTGCTAAGAGTTTACAAAATACAAAGGTCTGAAAGAAACATATAAACTGTTTGTCTCGAAAACAAGGAGGCAACAATATAGAAAAGAAAATAAGGGAGAGACGCCGGGCCTGCGGACGCCTGCAAGGCTACCTCGGTCTCGTGATAATGAAAGCCTGCTCCCGTGCTAATGCTGCTGCTGCTCCTCAAAACCTGGACCTGTGCAAAAATGCACAGAGTGTAGCATCAGCACAACCGACCCCATGTGCTGGTAAGTGTCTAGCCTAACCCCGGCGAAGTAGTGACGAGGCTAGACTGGACACCACATAAACCTGTGCAATTATAAATATACGACGGAATCGAAATACCGAACAATTAACAATATGGGAGGGGAACATGCTATGGGGAGATGGCAATATTAACAGTAATCCAAAGTAACAATCTAAAGCAGTCTAAATTTACGATGAACAAGGAACCAATACTCAATATAAACACATTTGTATCAATAACTGTTGCGGCGTGCAACCCGGTCCACAATTACCATTGTTGCGGTGTGCAACCCGATCCGCAAATACCACTGTTGCGGCGTGCAACCCAACCCATATCATTTATCATTTATCATTGTTGCGGCGCGCAACCCGATCCTCATATCTCATTTAACAGTATTGCGGCGCACAACCCGATCCTCAAATATCATTTATCATTGTTGCGGCGTGCAACCCGATCCATATCATTCGACAGTCTAGCTCCCAAACAATAGTCACAAATAAGGGGCATAAAATCAAACAAATATTGGAAGGATTCCCGGCAAGGGAAAAGAAACCAACAAGTTCAATTCAACGTCTCGACAAGGGAAAATACCAACAATGCTTTCTCTTTCTTTCATTTCTTACGTTATAATCCACTTTACCATTTTGAGCCAACGCTCCAAAGAATCAAGTCATTTCATATACTTTCGATATTCGTATCATAATTCGAGCCAATGCTCCTAGGAATCAATTGATCATATAATCGTTCACCTGTTATTCACAACATATAGAAATCCTCCAATAAACACGGAAATCACAACCAAATCATGATAATCACATTATGAGGACTCACGGTCATACTAGACACCAATGTATAGATACTCGTCACCATGCCTATACATCGTACTCGATCATTTAGCAATTAGCAAACAAGACTCAACTCCTATTCCCTCAAGCTAGGGTTAAACCAAACACTTACCTCAAAGCTTTGAAATCCACTTAATCCTCAACAATCGCTTTACCCCGCGGTTCCACCTCCAATTCGCTCGAATCTAATCACAAATTGCTCAATTACTTTAATAAACACTATATGAATCAATTTGAATGCATAAAAATAAATTTCCCAAGTTTTTCCCAAAAATTCCAAAATCGCCCCAGGGCCCACGTGGTCAAAACCCGAGGTTCGAACCAAAACACGGTTACCCATTCCTCCACGAACTCAAATATATAATTTGTTTTGAAATCGGACCTCAAACCGAGGTCCAAATCCTCAATTTTTAGAAAACCTAGGTTCTACCCAAAAATCCCAATTTCACCCATGAAAATCCTTAATTTTAAGTGAAAAACATGTTAAATGATGTTAAAGATTGAAAGAATTAAGTAAAAATCGACTTACAAATGATTTGGGATGAATATTGTTCTTGAAAAATCGCCTATGGTGTTTGGGTTTTGAAAGAATGGTGAAAAGTGATGAAAATTCGACTAAGTATAAAATTTGCTGGGCCTCGGATATGGGAAATGCGAAGTTGGGTTCGTAATTGCGAACCCAGCAGGCCTGGGAAATGCGACATTTCTGTCCGCATTTGCGAACTCGGGTCTACCAAGGGACCTTCGCATTTGCGAAACTGGTCTCGCATTTGCGAACCAGTGACCATCACATTTGCGAGGTTTGGCTTCGCATTTGCGAACCTTGGCCTGCCTGGGCTGGTTTTGCATTTGCGAACCAGCCTTCGCATTTGCGATAGCTGGACCTTCGCATTTGCGAATCCAGGCTTCGCAAATGCGAACCCTGCAGATAACTGATACCAGGTCTTTCCAAAAGTGAAAAATGCAATCCGACGCCTATCCAAAACTCACCCGAGCCCTAGGGGCTCCAAACCAATTATGCACACAACCTCAAAAACATCCTACGGACTTATCCGTGCGATCAAATCGCCAAAATAACATCATATACATCGAATCAAGCCTCAAAACTCATATTTTTCTTTGAAATTTTCACAAGGCATCAAATTTCCATTTCAAGTCCGAAACACGTCAAACGACGTCCGTTTTCAACCAAATTTTACAGAAAGCGCTTAAACCATATATAAGACTTGTACCGGGGAACCAAAATACGAGCCCGATACCACAATCTTTTAATCAAATTTCATTTCCAATTTCCTTAGTAATTTCAGAAAAACAATTTCACGGAAAAATTCATTTCTCGGGCTCTAGACCTCGGAATTCGACTCCGGGCATATGCCCGAGTCCCATATTTTTCTACGGACCCTCCAGGACCGTCAAATCACGGGTCCGGATCCGTTTACCAAAAATATTGACCGAAGTCAAATATATTCATATTAATATCAAAATTTAGCATTTTTCACACAGAATTCATATTTAAGCTTTCCGGCTACGCGCCCGGACTGTGCACGCAAATCGAGGCAATCTTAAATGAGGTTTTCGGGGCCTCGGAAGCACGGGATGAATAAGAAAACAGGTGATGACCCTTTGGGTCGTCACAACCTCGAAGTGTTTTCTCGTCAGTGAGAAAAAAGAATTTAATTTCCAAGCTGCAGCATAGGAGAGAGCAACTCCAGCAACTCAAAGAATCAATGATCCCTACTTCATGAATAGCATACTGATTTAGAAACCACATGATAGGTAAAGATGAACCAGATAGGATATAGGTTACCAGCTCACGATCAGCATAGTCGAATAATTTGCATGATTTTTGTGTTATCATTCAGGATCGTTGTATCTCCTTGAGAAATCTGAGCACTCCTTCCTCTCATTTAAAGATCTTTACTTGTAAAATAGAGCAGATTAATGGACAGAGTAGAATAAATTTTTGGACACAAATGTTGGACACAGTAGAATGAATATTTCAAGTATTTTAGTAGGTGAGATTTGATATCTTTGGATTTACAGTTGACGATAGAATTGGGTGCAACTATCTTATTTTACAAAGGAAGTGATAAGAATTGGTAAAATAAAATAATTTCAAAGATTCTTAATCATTTATTTTAACTGAATATGTTGATTTTTCTTTTGTTGGGCACAATTGCGTATAGTATACATTTTACAGCATGAGCAATGGTCTGTCTGTGACACTTCATAAGAGAAAGAATAAGAAATAAATTTTGCTTGCCAAACACATTTACTTTAATGTCTTTTAGATACAAGCTTTTACGAGCAAAACAAAATTACTGGTAATATTGTTTATGTAACACCCGCACATCCGGATTAGGTATGAATGAGTTAAAGGAGTAGTAAGGTTATATTTTGGACATATGAAGTCCTATCGGGATGATTATGATTGAAAATAGTTGTTTCAAAATCAAGATGGAAAGTGAGGTGCATAAGATTCGACAAAATCGACTAAGTTTGCAAAAGGTTTATCTTCCAGCAGGGTTTAGTAAAAACGAGTAAGGAATTTAGGAAAACTCAAAGCATGAAAATTGTAGGCCTTTGAAATAGCTTTCCAACGATATATTGTGGAGCCTAAATGGAGCATTGTGCAAAATGTTATGCCCGTTTTACAGAATAGTGTGTAACCACCGCGGTCCTGCCGCGTTTTCACTGTGACCGCGGTGGTGAGGCAGTGTTCCAGCGATTTACCGCGGTCGCGCCAACTAGGACGCGGTGGACGACTTGGGAAGTCATTTTTTTAGCCTTATTTCGTCCCCCACAACCCCAAAATATAAACACTTGCTCTAGAAAGGAAAACTCTCAAAAACCTAACTCCTTAAGGGTCCCTCCACCACCCAAGGTAAGTTCTAATTGTAATTATAAGTTTATTTCAATTACCCAACACCTTATTAACATGGGTAAACCCTCCATATCATTAGATATTCGATTGGAACACCATTGTTGAGAGAAGAAATCCTAGAACTCGAATTCAAGAAGATTGAACGTCGAAAAGGTAATATCTTCACCCTCTAATTGATTCTATCATTGAATTAATGATTATAGACTCTAGTTCATGAGATATGAGTTGATGGGTTTGATAGAAAAGCATGAACGGTTATAGGCTTGGGTTGTTGATTGTTGATTATTGGTTAAGGGTTTTGTTTACCTTATCGGTGATAAAGAATAATGTTGATTATAAGAAATTTGAGATTTTAGAATTTATCTAGGATAAAGAGAATGGCTTGTTGGGCGTAGGAACACCGTTAATAAGGACTATTAAGCTTTATGTCACCAAGTGTTTGAGAAAATACTTAAGTGACTAAAACATGAGAATTATTGCTAATATGGAATCCCTTTGACTTGTATTGATATAGATTAAAGTTGAAAGGGTTGGCGAATGTTGTATTACGCTCAAGAACAGGAAGTTAAGGTATGTGAGGCTAACTCTCTATGTTTGGGAATTTTGATGATTCTCCCTACACTACATTTCTTTTACGACGTTACAATTACCTCAGAAATATAGTTAAGTCTAGTTCCTTGAATAGTTGCAGAACTTCTATTCTCTAGCTTCATAACTCGTTCACCACTTTCATTCTGAACGTTGTGAGCTCAGTGCGTATTCAATATAGACTTGGGTTTGATGCCCTCGAGTCTTAGTATAAATTACTCAGAATGCCATAAACTGTTGAAGTTTCAGTGTTCGTAATCAGTTCAAGAATACATGTCTCAGTCTAGTCCCATCAGTATTCCAGTATTATGTAACTCAGTGTGATCCAGTATTCCAGTATTATGTAACTCACTGTGATCCAATAACCCAGTATCATGTAACTCAGTCTGATTCAGTATTTCATTATCATGTATTGCAGTTTGATTCTCAGTTCCTGAATGTTGAACACCTGTATTTGGGCCTGAGGCCACAGTTTATGATTTATGCATCTTTGGGCCTGAGGCTGCAGTTTATGCTTTATGCATTTTGGACGTGAGATCGCAGTTATGTATACGTATACACCGGCCTGAGGCCGCAGTTTGTGCACATATATATTGGGCCTGAGGCCGCAGTTTAATATTCAGATAAACAGGTTGTTCATCATTCAGAAGAGGAAGTATTCATGTCCTTACTTTATTTGTTCAGTTCAGTTATGAGTTATCATTTCAGTTACCAGTTATTAGTTATCAGTTATCAGTTATAATTTTAGTTAGCAATTATCAGTTATCGGTTCAGTTATCATTTCAGTTATCAGTTATCAGTTATCAGTTATCATCTATCGTTTCAGTTTCAGTTTTAATAGTTATCATTTCAGTATCAATTATCGATTCTCAATTATCAGCTCAGTTTCAGTTTCAGCATTTATAATTCTTTTTTTTAGTTGCTCTACATACCAGTGCAATTCAAATGTACTGACGTCCCTTTTTCCCGGGGTCTGCATCTCACGATGCAGGTAATGATTTGCAGGTTGATGATTCCGAGAGCTAGGATTCTCGTACCAGCTATTTGGTGATCCCCAGTTCTTTCGTGGCATTATCATTACTACAGTCTTCAGTATTTCCAGACAGTCTGTGTTATCAGTACATCATTAGAGGCTTCATAGACTAGAGTAGCAGCTAGACAGAGTCACAGGCTTTTCATATTAAGCTATGTTGGCTACAAATATATTTCAGAATTGTATTAATATTTCCGCACTATGATTTTTATCATTCAGACTTTCAGTATAGCAGCATGTGTTAGTTTATCTTCCGCATTTAGTATGTTATGATATCACATGTTGATTCAGCCAGCCAGTTGGTTCGCTCGGTCATATGTAGTCAGGCACCGAGTGTCGTGTTACGTCCAGGCCCAGGTTCGAGGCGTGACAAAGCTTGGTATCAGAGCACTAGGTTCAAGTATCCTAGGGAGTCTATGAAGTCGTGTCCAGTGGAGTTTCCTTTATATGTGTGTGCCAGCCACTCATATAAACGATTAACTACCAAGACATCCAGGATTGTCTCATTTCTTTCTACTGTAGATTGTGCCATGAAGCTTAGAGCAATAAACCTTCTCTTCCTATCGAATTCCAAACGTATTGGATGCCCAAGCGATGCGCATGAGAAACCTAAGGTCCTAGAGAGGATAACTGCCCATTGAGGTATAATAATGGAGTACAGGTTAGTAAATATGAGACTTAAGAGGATGTTAAAGGGGATGCAATGGATAGTAGTACAGATTCGAGCATAACCTTATCAGAAAGTACAAAAGCAGTTATCATGTCTTATGGCTATTAGTTTACCTATGTACTAGTTATACAGTCTTTCAGTTAGAAAATTTATGGTTATTCTGTACGCCAGTATTCAGTTATATGTTTACCAAATATCCAATTTTCAGTGTATCAAAATTTCTGGTGACTTGTGAGTATACAGTGATGCATAGGGGTTCCCAAGGAAAATGTAAGTAACAGTGATCATAGCGAAATCTTCGCATATTTTAGGTTCGGATTAAGACCAAGATTCACCGGAGGACGCATGAAGTGATTTATCAGATGATGGTATACTTTGAAAGATAAGTTTGTGCATGGTAGTGTATTCATATGTGTTTTACCTCCTAGAACAACTTCATTTAATTTTTGGAAATGGAGCCACAAGTTGGATGATGATAGTTCAGATGTCAGACCCTAACATTTGTCACTATAGTTTGGACAGAATAGAGACTAAGGGTAAAATACCTAGGAGTCAAAACGATTGTTATTATTAGAGATGTATTTTTCGTAGAACTCATGAATATGACTAGAAGATATGATGTATGCAATGAGAACCAAGAGCATCCAATAGTGAATTTCAGGGAACGATTTTAAGTTGTTTAGATTTATCCAAATCAGAACTAGAAATACTATGTTTGTGAATTTGTATAAGTAGTGGATATTACTATGCCATAAAAGATAATACGGTTCCCCCTTAGATTATGTGACTAAGTGCTTACTCCAGATGTTTGAAGTCAAAAAATGATTTTGAAGTGTATAGAAAATTTGGGTTTTGATATTCCAATTTTGTTTAAGACAGATGAACTTTCCCGAAGTGCGATCCATGTGCGTAGTACAAAAAGAATGATAGTGTGTGGCAAAAGAATATGGTCAGATGATGAGGAAGTTAGGAGTAACCTTATGATTCATTTTAGTTATTCAAAACAGGAGAAGAAAATATGATGCTAGCAGGTGGTTAGTAAAAGGATATTAAGTAAGTGTTGAGTAGATACAGCAAATTTGCAATTTCAGCAGAGCTAGTAGATGTACAATTTGATTCACTTAGCCAGGTTAACTCTAGTGAGTGGATGACAGTTTGAAATACCGAATGTGCATCAGAACCCAAAGCGATTAAGTTAAATTCGAAGTACAGTGATAGTGGGAAAAACAATTAACTAGCAGTGAGAGCACAAACTATAGAAGAATAGCCTTTAGGAATTATCGTAATGTGGTTTCTCCGGGATTGACATTGTGAGCAGAGTTAATTTATTAAGATTGTATATGATAGTTTTGAATACATTAGTTCCCGTTAAGTGAATAATTTAGTTTCCCTAGTAAGAAAGATTTCTCGGAAGTAAGTTGGAAGATGAGTCGTCATTGACGTAGAGTGCAAAGAATTGTAGAAAACAAGGAAAGTTATTTGAATCCCAACAAAAAGAGAAGGATCCACAAGTATAAGACCTTCGGTCTAAGGGGTGATGTGAAAATTTTTAGTAAGTCTAGTTAGAGATTTGAAACCCGAATAGTTAGCATGGGATATGAAAAAGAAAATCAGTTTGGTAATGAGGGAAAATTATATAATTACCACAGGGATTATGTCCAGCATGTGTAAGAAACACATAGTGAGTAGAGTGATCACCGAGTTTAGTTATTGATGATAAAGTGATCACAAAAAGCTATAAAATCATGCCCAGTTATGTATCACGAGGGTAGTGCCATTGCACGAGACTCTAGTCTTCGGAGTACTGGTTAAAGACTTAGCTCACAACAATTCTATATGTGTTTACAGGAAGTTCTTAAGAAGATAAAGTGTGGAAAGTATAACTCATGATTGAGGTAGATAAGAGTACTCTGGTAAAAGAAGTTCACCAGCCAAGATAGGAGTTCGACTTCGGACTCTAAAGATGACAGAGTTGTTGTCTAGAACAGGACTTGTTCCCCCTGAGTAGCCGTTGAGAAAGAGAAACAATTTGATGATCCCTACGTGTTGCAGTTGAAAGAGGAGATTCACAAGTATAAGGCGATGGCTTTTAAATAAGGGGGAGATGATGGTACTTTGAGGTACTAGGACAAATTGCGTGTCCCAGACATAGATGGACTTAAAGAGGGAAGATCATATTGGAAGCCCATAGTTCTAGGTATTCTTTCCATCCAGGTTCCCAAATATGCATCATGACCAAGGAGATTTATTGATTGAACGACATGAAAAAGAACGTCGTAGACTTTATGGCCATGCAGAGCATTTTATTTAAACATATAAGGATATGTCCTTGATGTTAACAGTAATTGGGATGATCACATACCTCTCATTGACCTTGCTAATAATAATACCTACCATTTCAGTACCAAGATGGCACCGTGCGAGACTCTATATGGGAGAAGGTGTAGATTGCCAATTGGTTGATTCAGGTTGGTGATTGGGTGTTTCTGAAAGTTTCGCCTATGAAAGGCATTATGAGATTTGGGAAGAAGAAAAAACATAGTCCCTACTATATTGGGCCATATAGAATCTTGCGAATGATCGGTTAATTAGCTTATGAGTTGGAGTTGCCACCAGAATTAGTGGTGGTACAACCAGTATTTCACGTGTCATGTTATAACATTCAAGTTTCCAGCACTCAAATACTCATGTCAGTTCAGTACTCAGATACTCATGCCAGTTCAGTACTCAGATACTCATGTCAGTTCAGTACTCAGATACTCATGCCAGTTTAGTACTCAGATACTCATGTCAGTTCAGTACTCAACTACTCATGTCAGTCCAATACTTAGATATTCATGCCAACTTAGTACTCAGATATTGATGTTAGTTCAATACTCAATTATTCGTGCCAGTACAATATTCAAATATCCATGTTAGTTCAGTATTCACGGATCTATGGCAGATCAATATTCAATCAATGCAGTAGTCATTCAGTTCAGTATCTCAACAGTTCAGTAATCATGTATTCATTATGTTTAGTATACAAGTGTTAATGGAAGTTCATGTTTCCAACAGACCCGTTTAAGGTCCGGAGTTAGCAGAAGTTACAGTCAAGACAATCATTCGAGGACGAATGATCCCAAGAGGGAGATAATGCAACACCCCGCATATTCGAATTAGGTATGAATGAGTTAAAGGAGTAGTAAGGTTATATTTTGGACATATGAAGTCCTATCGGGATGATTATGAGTAACAATAGTTGTTTCAAAATCAACATGGAAAGTGAGGTGCATTAGATTCGACAAAATCGACTAAGTTTGCAGAAGGTCAATCTTCTAGCAGGATTTAGTGAAAATGAGTAAGGTATTCAGGAAAACTTAAAGCATGAAAGTTGTGGGCCTTTGAAATATCTTTCCAACGATATATTGTGGAGCCCAAACGGAGCATTGTGCAAAAAGTTATGCTTGTTTTACAGAATGGTGTGTAACCATCGCGGTCCTGCCACGTTTTCACTGTGACCGCGGTGGTGAGGCAGTGTTCCAGCAATTTACCGCGGTCGTGCCAACTGGGATGCGGTGGACGACTTGGGAAGCTATTTTTTTTAGCCTTATTTCGTCCCCCACAGCACCAAAACATAAAAACATGCTCTAGAAAGGAAAACTCTCAAAAACCTAACTCCTTAAGGGTCCCTCCACCACCCAAGGTAAGTTCTAATGATGATTCTAAGTTTATTTCAATTCCCCAACACCTTATTAACATGGGTAAACCCTCCATATCATTAGATATTCGATTGGGACACCATTGTTGAGAGAAGAAACCCTAGAACTCGAATTCAAGAAGATTGAACGTCGAAAAGGTAATGTCTTCACCCTCTAATTGATTCTATCATCGAATTAATGATTATAGACTCTAGTTCATGAGATATGAGTTGATGGGTTTGATAGAAAAGCATGAACGGTTATAGGCTTGGGTTGTTGATTGTTGATTATTGGTTAAGGGTGTTGTTTACCTTATGGGTGATAAAGAATATTGTTGATTATAAGAAATTTGAGATTTTAGAATTTATCTAGGATCAAGAGAATGGCTTGTTGGGCGTAGGAACACCATTAATAAGGACTATTAAGCTTTATGTCACCAAGTGTTTGAGAAAATGCTTAAGTGACTAAAACATTAGAACTATTGCTAATATGGAATCCCTTTGACTTGTATTGATATAGATCAAAGTTGAAAGGGTTGGCGAATGTTGTATCACGCTTAAGAACAGGAAGTTAAGGTATGTGAGGCTAACTGTCTATGTTTGGGAATTTTAATGATTCTCCCTACACTACATTTCTTTTACGATGTTACAATTGCCTCAGAAATAAAGTTAAGTCTAGTTCCTTGAATAGTTGCAGAACTTCTATTCTCTAGCTTCATAACTCCTTCACCACTTTCATTCTGAATGTTGTGAGCTCAATGCGTATTCAATATAGACTTGGGTTTGATGCCCCCGAGCCTTAGTATAGATTACTCAGTATGCCATAAACAGTTGAAGTTTCAGTGTTCATAATCAGTTCAAGAATACATGTCTCAATCTAGTCCCATTCAGTATTCCAGTATTATGTAACTCAGTGTGATCCAGTATTCCAGTATCATGTAACTCAGTGTGATTCAGTATTTCATTATCATGTATTGCAGTTTGATTCTCAGTTCCTGAATGTTGAACACTTGTATTTGGGCCTGAGGCCGCAGTTTATGTTTTATGCATGTTTGGGCCTGAGGCTGCAGTTTATGCTTTATGCATGTTGGACCTGAGGTCGTAGTTATGTATACGTATACTTGGACATGAGGCCGCAGTTTGTTCACATAATATTAAGCCTGAGGCGGCAGTTTAATATTCAGATAAACAGGTTATTCATCATTCAAAAGAGGAAGTATTCATATCCTTACTTCCTTTGTTCATTTCAGTTATCAGTTATCATTTCAGTTACCAGTTATCAGTTCAGTTATCAGTTATCAGTTCAGTTATCAGTTATCATTTTAGTTAGCAATTATCAGTTATCGGTTCAGTTATCAATTATCAGTTATCATTTAAGTTATCAGTTATCAGTATGCCATAAACAGTTGAAGTTTCAGTGTTCATAATCAATTCAAGAATACATGTCTCAGTCTAGTCCCATTCAGTATTCCAGTATTATGTAACTCAGTGTGATCTAGTATTCCAGTATTATGTAACTCAGTGTGATCCAGTTTTCCAGTATCATGTAACTCAGTGTGATTCAGTATTTCATTATCATGTATTGCAGTTTGATTTTCAGTTCCTGAATGTTGAACACCTGTATTTGGGCCTGAGGCCGCAGTTTATGCTTTATGCATTTTGGACCTGAGATCGCAGTTATGTATACGTATACTTGGGCCTGAGGCCGCAGTTTGTGCACATATATATTGGGCCTGAGGCAGCAGTTTAATATTCAGATAAACAGGTTGTTCATCATTCAGAAGAGGAAGTATTCATATCCTTACTTCCTTTGTTCAGTTCAGTTATCAGTTATCATTTCAGTTACCAGTTATCAGTTCAGTTATCAGTTATCAGTTATCATTTATTTAGCAATTATCAGTTATCGGTTCAGTTATCATTTCAGTTATCAGTTATCAGTTATCATTTTAGTTAAAGTTATCAGCTATCAGTTATCGTTTCAGTTTCTGTTTTAATAGTTATCATTTCAGTATCAATTATCGATTCTCCATTATCAGCTCAGTTTCAGTTTCAGCATTGATAACTCTTTCTTTCAGTTGCTTTACATACCAGTGCAATTCAAATGTACTGATGTCACTTTTGCCCGGGGCCTGCATCTCACGATGCATGTAATGATTTACAGGTTGATGATTTAGAGCGCTAGGATTCTCGTACCAGCTATTTGGTGATCCCCAGTCCTTTTGGGGCATTATTATTACTACAGTCTTTAGTATTTCCAGACAGTCAGTATTTTCAGTACTTCATTAGAGGCTTCATAGACTATAGCAGCTAGACAGAGTCATAGGCTTTTCATATTAAGCTATGTTGGCTACAAATATGTTTCAGAATTGTATTAGTATTTCCGCACTTTGATTTTTATCATTCAGACTTTCAGTATAGCAGCATATGTTAGTTTATCTTCCGCATTTAGTGTCACGCCCAGACCTGGGCCTGGACGTAACACAGCACTCGGTGCCTGACTACATGTGACCGAGCGAACCAACTGGCTGGCTGAATCAACATGCTGTATCATAACATACTGAATGCGGAAGATAAACTAACACATGCTGATATACTGAAAGTCTGGATGATATAAATCAAAGTGCGGAAATACTAATACAATTCTAAAACATATTTGTAGCCAACATAGCTTAATATGAAAAGCATGTGGCTTTGTCTAACTATTACTCTAGTCTATGAAGCCTCTAATGAAATACTGAAAACACTAACTGTCTGAAAATACTGAGGACCGTAAGGTAATGATAATGCCCCAAAATAACAAGGGATCACCAAATAGCTGGCACGAGAATCCTAGCACTCTGAATCGTCAACCTGTAAATCATTACCTGCATCGTGAGATGCAGGCCTCAGGTAAAAGGGACGTCAGTACATTTGAATTGCACTGGTATGTAAAGCAACTGAAAGAAAGAATTGTAAATGCTGAAACTGAAACTAATTATGTCCAATCGAATATCTAATGATATGGAGGGTTTACCCATGTTAATAAG
Source organism: Nicotiana attenuata (assembly GCF_001879085.1). Classification (NCBI taxonomy): domain Eukaryota; kingdom Viridiplantae; phylum Streptophyta; class Magnoliopsida; order Solanales; family Solanaceae; genus Nicotiana; species Nicotiana attenuata. Next base: position 44,640 of record NW_017673824.1, read on the forward strand.
GTGTTAGGGAATTGAAATAAACTTAGAATCACCATTAGAACTTACCTTGGATGGTGGAGGGACCTTTAAGGAGTTAGGTTTTTGAGAGTTTTCCTTTGTAGAGCAAGTTTTTATGTTTTGGGGCTGTGGGAGACGAAATAGGGCTAAAAACGATTTTCCAAGTTGGCCCCCGCGTCCCAGTTGGCGCGACCGCGGTCCCGACCGCGGTAAATCGCTGGGACACTGCCTCGCCACTGCGGCCGCGGTAAAAACGCGGCAGGACCGCGGTGGTTGCACACTTTTCTGTAAGACGGGCATAACTTTTTGTACAGAGCTCCGTTTGAGCTCCATAATATATCGTTGGAAAGCTATTTCAATGGCCTACAACTTTTATGCTTTGTGTTTTCCCAAATTCCTTTCACAGTTTCACTAAACTCTACTGGAAGATGGACCTTCTGCAAACTTAGTCGATTTTGTCAAATCTTATGCACCTCACTCTCCGTCTTGATTCCAAAACAACGTTTTCACCCATAATCATTCCGATGGAACTTCATATGTCCAAAATATAACCTTACTACTCCTTTAACTCATTCATACCTAATCCGAATGTGCGGGGTGTTACATTTAGTATGTTATGATATCACATGTTGATTCAGCCAGCCAGTTGGTTCGCTCGGTCATATGTAGTCAGGCACCGAGTGCCGTATTACGTCCAGGTCCAGGTTCGAGGCGTGCAGTTTACTAATAAAATTTATAGGAGTAAATCTCCTGATCCTAATCAAGAGACGTGTTTGTAAGCGATTTACTAGCGAAATGTTTCATATAGAAAGAAAAATACAGTTCTTACACAACTTTTATATGAGATATGTAAAAGATAGTTTTAATGTGCTCTTAAGTTAAGTGGGTATCATTGTGAGACAACCTATAAAAGAGAAGTGATCATTCAATTTGAGATTGGAAAAGTAAAAGTTTTCGCCAAAAAAAATAATTTTGGCAATCTATGGAATTTTTTAGTCTATATCTAAAATACAATTTTGAAAGTATTTGTGTACCCTTTTCAAGTACTTTTTGGATGATTAGAAATTTGAATGTTGGGAATCAACTGCTTAATATTCTACTTCAAAATTTCAAATTGCCACAAACAATTGGATATTTGAGAGTGCTTCTGTACCATCCTCGGTTCTTCTCGTGTATCTATATTTACATGGATGATTGGTGTTTCCTTGTCTTTTGAAGGTGATAAACTTCTCCTATGTTATGTTCGTCACTATGCTGTAGTTTTGAGTATAACAAGAGTAGCTTCTAAGCTAGCCAATGTAGCTGATACTTAAAAGGGAACGATGGGTCAGAATGTGCTTGTGATGTGCTTTTAGAGACACATTTGTTCTATCATGTGGGTGTTGCATCAATAATACCAAAAAACACAATTCATTAGTTATAATTAAAGCAGCAAAATGAAGCCAGTGGTGCAGGAAAACAAGGAGAAAGTTAACACGAAAAACGTCGACAAAATTGAGTAAATAGAAAGAAAGTTAACATAAAAAGGAGTGCAGAGATTGGAAAGACATCCAGCAGATGGGCTACCAATGAAACATGATCCAAAAAAAGACCTCGGCGGAACCTGATAAGGAAGCCGTGAACGAATTGGAGCTAAAACAAATAGGAGTATAAAATTGGTCCACACATTACTACTACATCCAAGTGGAAAGGACACACTTCACTTTTGTTACAACCATCTAAATTCAGATCCATAAAATTGATCAAAATATAGCATTGATGAAAAACAAGACATTTAGCCCTAAACCATCAAATTCGTAAAGTTTGAAATCAAACCAATAAGCAAAGCATAGACAAAAGAGGACCCAGATAGAGAAATAGAGCAAAGATCTTCTCACATATAGGCTCGTCGCCGGAGAAAGTCGCCGAGGATACCTATTCACGAGGAGAAGGAGCGTCTCTGCATTTGTCGTTTGAGAGAATGAGAGATGACCCGTTTTAAGTCTGAGCGGAATAGGGAGTATTTGGGACTAGGGATTCTAAATATTATTTAGCCTTTTAAAATTAAATCACCACCCACGACCTGCCCCTCATTTTTTTTAATATTTTAAAATTGAACCCGCACCGCCCCGCACCCAGTGGCGTACGTAGAAATTTTGTAAACGGTGACACCATTTTAGACGTGGACAAATAAAAAAATTACTGTAATAATATCATATTTAAAAACACAATCAAGAAAAAGAAATAACACAACTTACAATGCAGCATCCTTCAACTTATAAAATGTATTGTGCTAGTCAAGTAGTACAAAAGTATTAAAACACAGGAAGAGGCTACAGAGGTTCAAACTCAAGTCCCTGCTTAGAAATCTGGAGGCTTTGACTAGATAAGCTAGACGCCTATTTATGGCAAGTGGTGTCACTTATTTGATATTACCGTTTTTCTTGTTTTTTCATTTGAATTATATATAAATAACTAGTAAAGATAATATACGTACTCTTTCGTATTTTTTTGGGGGAGGGGAGGGGGGGGGGGGGGAGGGAAGAGAGTTGAGGGTGCGTGGGCTGAGGCAAAAAAAGAGGGAAAAAATAGCGCTCACTTTTTTTGTATTTATCATCTGGATTTTATGATTTTTAAGGACCGAAAATTATCCTTTCGTTAATATTACTCTTAAAATTGGTTTTGATGACTGGAAAAAAAAAATTGGTCGTCATAGATACACTTATAATGACCGGTTTCAAACCCCATCGTTAGAATTTGGTCGTTAAAAGTCAAACTTCTTGTAATGTAAGCCGAAGGAATTAAAGGAACAGTTGCAAGAGTTGTTGGATAAGGGTTTCATCAAGCCAAGTGTTACATCTTGAGGTGCACCAGTATTATTTGTGAAGAGAAGGATAGTTCTATAAGAATGTGTATTGACTATTGGCTGTTGAACAAGGTTACAATCAAGAACAAGTAGTCATTGACTTGTATTGGTGATTTGTTTGATCAGCTTCAGGGCGCAAGAGTATTCTTGAAAATCGAAGTGAGATCGAGGTATCATCATTTGAAGATTAGGGCTTCGAATATTCGTAAAACGGCTCTCAAGACTCGTTATGGGCATTATGAGCTCTTGGTTGACTAATATCCCTGCAACTTTCATGCATTTGATGAACAATAGGTTCTAACCTTATTTGGATTACTTTGTTATTGCATTCATTGATGATATCTTGGTATATTCCCGTAGTAGGGAGGAGCACGAGCAACATTTGAGGATTGTTCTTCAGATTTTAAGGGAGAAGAAGTTTTATGCTAACATCTGCAAGTGTGAGTTTTGGTTGGATTCGTGTCATTTTTTGGCCACGTGGTGTCTAGTGATGGGATCAAGGTGGATTCGAAGAAGATCGTGGCAGTTCAAAGTTGGCACAGACCCTCTGCCGCTATCGAGATAAGGAGTTTCTTAGTTTTGGCTAGTTGCTATTGTTGCTTTATGGAAGGGTCTCATCTCTTGCAGGTCCATTGACCAAGTTGTCTCAGAAGGTTACTTTATTCAGATGGTCTGACGAGTGTTTGGAGAGCTTTCAGATGCTCAAGACTACTTTGACTATGGATTTTTATGATCTCACTTAAACAAAGAGCCAGCCTAAATCCTGAATCCTAAATTAGCCTGAAAATTCATTCCCAAGCAAAGAATGAATATGATATTATATTCTCTATTTGTGATTTCTAATTTTCTAGCTTCTATTTCATTTGCTACTTCTGGTGAGATTTCCCCTGTCTTTTGCCTTTCTTGCCTTGATTTTTGCCCATCACTTTCGGATTCTTATGAAAGTTTATCCAGTTTATTTGCTTCATTTTTGGGGTTTTCTACTCTTTCCCATAATTTCTACTGGAATTTTTACATGCATGTCAAAGTTCTGTCGGTCCGTCAGGAATTATGATAAGCCAAGTTTCGCTCATCAATTTGAAATCTCTCAGAAATGGTGACCAAAATTTGGGCAATCCGTTAGGATTTGGCCCCGGTAACTTTGTGACGAGGCAAATTTTCCCATCAATTTAATAAAATGATAGCAATTCGTTATGATTTCTTACCTAATGTTGGCGCCATATTTTTGTAAAAGGTTTCTTAACGGGATCAAAATTCAAATGGTAACAAGTTCTTATTTGTGTAAATCTCCCTAAAATTAAATTTCTGGTGAGGACAAGTGCGTATTGTTCTTAATCGAAAATGTAAAAGTAATATTTAATATTGGAAGATTGAACTAGCTCATATTAAATGACTCAAATCGGTTATGTGAGTTCCTTAAGAGTACCAAAACTTAATGCTCACCTTAAGATTGATGTAATATATACTTTCTCGAACACTTTAAGACCGATCGATTTTTAGAAGATCACTTTCAAAAAATTTGTAACTCACTATACCAAGATTTTCAAGCAAAATATTTACAAGATAAATGAGCTTAAGGTTATTGATGGAGTTTCGTTCGTAGTTTAACTCTTAGTAAATATTTTGGGGAGCTTTGAAAAAGATTAGATAACTGATCACGCCCAACTAAGCCTTATAAAAAGGACTAAGCGGTTGCTGCAAATATAATTCGGTTTACAAGTCCGGAGTCGAATCCCACAGAGAACTAAGGCTTAGCCACAATTGTTCAATATTGCTAAGAAACACAAGTCCAAACAATTTTCTAATTGCAAAGATTATAATATTTATTTTTATCTAATTAACTAACAAATCTAAAAAGCCGTAAAACTATCAATTAACAAGGATAAGTATTGGAGTCAAGATTTAGGAGGTCTAGAGTTATGATTTCTCCAATTGTCGGAATCCTTCCCGCTACGTTTTCTATAAATTCGCCTAAGCATTCTCATGAGCGCTCTGACTGTCGTAACTCTCTCCCGAGTAATTACCATAATTTACTAGACGCACTCTCCCGAGTTACGCTAGCTGGCTTTTGTTACAGCTCACTTACATCGCACCCAAGGTTTTGTTATCCCTAATCCCACCTTTAAACCCTTGGTTATTGATTCCTCACATATGTCGGGAGTGATGTTGTTCAACAACTACCTAAATATGCACTCTCTCCCGAGTAATACATACTAAATAGGCACAGCTAATTGAGGGCCCTTCAATCAACCACAAGAATAATATAGTTGAACAAATAGAGAAAATATTACGGCTCAATTATATAAAAACATAACAAGAATTTATCCTACAAAAGGTTCCATCATAACCCTAGATAACATATTAGCTATTCATAATACTATGTAAAACTACAATACTAAAAATTATAACTGATGTTCTAAACGTCAATACCACACAAGAGGGGGGGAGGGTGATTTGTGTAGTACCCAATTTTCGCTCAAGAAGAACCTGGTTCTTCTAGGTGTACTTACTACTACTGTTTGCGGAATTAAGAGTACATAAAATAAAGAACACAGAGATTTTTACGTGGAAAACACCTGGCTCAAAAGGTGAAAAAACCACGACCTACTACTCAGTAGGATTTTCCCAAACTTCCACTAAAATCACCGAGCCAAAACAGCATTTACAAAACTCTTGTAAACCTAAGGATTAAACTTTAATCCCGGTGTGGCACACAGCCTCAACTGTTGCGACACCTTCAAGTTAGCCTATAACTTGAATACTCAAAGTACCTATTACAATTGCTTCTACAAAAGCTGGAATGGTATAACTTTAAACCACCTACTACTATTGAACTAGAATAAGAATAAACACAATGGAATTGGTTCTTCTATCTTGTCCAAGTAGCTTTAGGAATGCACACTTGAATCTCACATAAATTGCTTGCAAAATTGCCTCGCACTTTTGCTCTCAATTTAGTTTAACTTCTGCGTTTGTGCAATACCTGTAAAAGAGAACAATTACTGTTATTTAATGAGTTAGTTATCAGAGTTTGATTGAGACTCAATTGTTGATCTTCCATCGAAGTTGAGTCCTTAAACAATACAAACTCCAACCCTATCCTTTATCCGGATTGTGTCCTCTTCCCATGAGGATACTTTCTTTCCTCATCCAATATGCAACCTTTTCGATCAGTTCAGGAGATATTGCTGCTTTATCCTTGAGACTTATCTCCTTCACGTGTATCTCACATCTGTGTCTCACATGATGGACCTAGTCCATGACTGAGTTCATTTGTCATTCTTCAAAACTTCACCTGAACTTGGGTCAATAAATTCCCCCTTTTTGATGATGACAAACTCTGTGCTTTTACTGATTAGAGAACCTGTGGAACTCACTTAATCATCAACACTTTAACTTAGAAATTTTAACTATCATCAAGGACCAGGTTTAATCAGGTTATAAATATCACATTATTCAGAATAACAAGTAAAGCACAATATCTCTTTCCCCTTTTGGCATCATCCAAAAGTTGCAAATAATGTGAATCCCAGATTTTATTAATTACTCATAGCCACTGGGGCAACTGCAAGTGAAAAATATGGTTCAATTAATCAACAACCAACAAACAAAATTAACTATTAAGATCAAAATCTTCATAGAACAAGAGAAAAAGCAAATTGTCATTGATTAGGATATGTTTCCACAAACAGACCACAAAGAGAAAGAAAAACTTCCAAACATGAGCAACAAAAACAGAAAAAGTCCCGAATCTGGGTCACTGGGGGTTCTAGATAGGTTCAAAAACAAGAACTGGAGGACCTAAGGCTTGGAGGAACTAGAGGGCTGGGTTTGGAGAAGGTTGAGCATATTCAGCTGAAGCATTCCTTCACGTTTCTCCTTTTCTTTTGCTAGCTCAGCTCGAAGGCCATCTCTTTCAGCTTCCAAATCAGCAACACGAGCCTGAAGCCTAGCAATTTCAGCGTCCTTAGTCCCACACTCTTGAACCAAAGCCCTAACCTTGCTATTCACTGGTGTCTTCAGAGATGAACCAGGTTCAACTAGGGTGGCATTGACAGGATAGTCACAAGCCAATAAGGTCTTAACACCAAAATGCTCCTTGGTTGATGCCATCTCCCATTTCTTCAAAGGCACCCTAAGCCTGTCCAACACAGTAGTCAGTATGAACCCATATGGAGTTGCATGTGCCTTGGAGCCATTAATGACCCTGTCCAGTAGTTTGACAATAAAAGCAGGCCAATTTATCTGCTTTCCTCTCACAAGGCATTCCATAAGCACCAGGTCCATATAGTTGGCAGTATGCCTCCTCTCCTGTCTAGGCAGCAGGCATTTGTTAACAAATTCAAACAAGACCTTGTGCTCAAGTCTCATCTCACTCTTCTGAACAAATCTGGCTTCAGGTACATCTTCAGCATTTGCAGCTTCACAAAAATTCCTAGTGATTAGGAGAGCAGTGGGGAGAGATTCCAGACATGGCCACCTTTGCCTTGTATAATTATCATACCCTTCACCTTTTTTTTTCCAAAACAAAGCCTTACATTACTGCAACAACGAACAACAAAGTTCAAATGTACTCTTTGCATCCTGGACAACCCAAGTTGGGAAAAACTTCTCCCAGGAGATGTCCTTCAACAAAGAAATAAAAAATTTAGCTAGACTATGCGCTACTTTATTTAACCTCCTTGGAATATAAAGAAACTGGACGTGATCTAACATGCTTGATAGCTTCCAAATGTCTTCACACAACACTTCTATCTCCCATGAAGTAGCCACCTGTTTTTGGATCATATCAACAACATTCTTAGCATCAAAGAAAATCTTCACACTTTTCCATCCAAGAGTAATAGCACATTCAAGTGCCTTTCGTATGGCAAGCGCTTCAGCAGTCATGGTTTTTCCAACATATTGAATTGAGGATCCATGGGCAAGAAGCAGTTTTCCAAGGCTATTCAAAGTCGCGACACCAATACTCGCATGTCTATCATCACACCGTAATCCTGCATCTGTAAATAATAAAACATCATCTTGAAAACGTGTTAGTTTAGGCAGAAACTCATTTCCAGCTGAATGTCGTGCAGCGAGGCAACTAGTCAATAGATCTTTATATTCTTCATACTCAAAAAGAGCTTTAGAAACAATCTCAGTTGGCCCTAACATTTCCTGATTAAAGCACCAAGCATTCCTACCCTTCCAAATTTGCCACATAATATTAACACTCAAATTTAACAATTCAGTAGATTCAGGAAAGTGTTTAGCAGTTAAAAGTAAGTTGTACCACCACACAGAGAAGTCATTTATGTTGTCAATATCAGGCCAATTAATAGGACTTTGTTTCCATACAAGCTGAGACCGAGGACATCTAAATAGCATATGTTCTATATCTTCACTTTCAAGACCACAAATCTTACACGTTTTATCCAGGTTCTGTAATCTTTTAGCTAAGGTATAATTAACGGGCAAAGAGTTAATCACACACTTCCTTAGAAAATGTTTAAGTTTATTTTTAATGTCTAAGTTCCACAAGGAATCCCAGAAGCTTTTAGGAAAAGAATGACAACTCGCCTGGGCTTCCACATTCCTAATAGTCTTACCGGCCAAACCCTTTGCTAAATAGTAACCTTACTTAACATCATAGTTTCCAGATTTTGAGTGATGCCACAGTAATCTATCATTAAGACCTATGATGGATATGGGTATAGACAAAATTGCATCTACATCTTCAGGTTCAAAGGTCGTAGTTATCTTATGAATTTTCCAGGTATGCGTATCTTCGTCAATTAAGTCGGCCACCTTAAGATCTAAACTGTTTTGCATTTGAATACTTTTTGGAGTAAAACTATTATTTCTTGGAATCCAAGGATCAGTCCAGACATTTATATTTTTCCCATCAGAGATCCTCCACCTTAGTCCAGTAACTAACAGATCTCTTCCCCACAAAATACTTCTCCAGATCCATGATCCTGTAGATGATGTAGAAGCGTCAAGGAAAGTGGAGTGTGGAAAGTATTTGCTTTAAAGAACTATTGTTAACAACGAATCCGGGTACGACAATATACGCCAAGCTTGTTTAGCTAACAAAGCCATATTGAAAGCCTTTAAATCCCTAAATCCTAATCCCCCGCTTGATTTAGAATCACATAATCTTTCCCATTTCTCAAAATGCATCTTCCTTTTATCCTCAGTTTGACCCCACCAAAAGTTAGAAAAAAGATATGTAATCTCCTTGCACAGACCATCAGGGAGTTGGAAGCAAGACAAGGCATAGGTAGGAATAGCTGCAAGTACAGATTTAAGCATTACTTCTTTCCCTGCTGTACTTAAAAATTTACCCTTCCATCCCTTTATTTTTGTCTTGACTCTATCCTTAATAAACTCTAACATCTTTTTCTTTGAACGTCCCACAATAGCTGGTAATCCTAAATACATACCCATCTCATTTCTTTGTTGTAGTCCAAGTAAGCAAATTATCTCTACTTTCTCCTCCTCCGGTACATTTCTACTAAAACAAATAGCTGATTTATCTAAATTAACCACTTGGCCAGAACTTTGCTCATACTTGCTTAGAATCTCAGCTACTTTTCCAGAATCTCACCTAGTGTGATTGTATCAAATTACAGTTTTACACCCTTCACCAGGCTGGAGACTACTCCATTTTTCACAGTGGCATTGGACATAAACTCTATCAACTCATTTCTAGCCAGCCTTCCATCCATCTCAAGGACCATGTCCTTCCAACCTTGTGCAGTAAGAGCATCCATCAATCTTCTCATACCTGGCTCATCCAGGTCTTTCAACAATCTTCCTTTCAAAATTTTCTTTCTGCCAAAGATGGCAAACCTATCTTGATCTTTCTCAGATTCCTCCTCTTCTTCACCACCACTCCACTCTACATCTTCTTCAACAATTTTCTTTTGTTTACCCTTCACAGCAGACCTAGTTCTTTTGGCTAAAGAAGATTCAGCAGGTACAGGTGAAGAGGAAGATTTCTTGGAAGAAGTCTTGGATCTTTTTTGTTTGGGAGTAGGAACTTCTTCAGTTGTTCCTCTTTCTTGATGGACCAGGTCCATCTCCTCTTCTTCTTCTTCTGCAATCTCAACACTCTCCACAACCTTAGCCTTTCCTTTTTCCCTCTTTTTCTTCCTGCTCTCATCCAGAGCTTTCTGCAATTCTGCTTCACCTTGCTTCTAGTAGCTCTTCCCTTTGGTACTGAAGGGACAGTAGGCTTTGGAGATGACACTTTACTTTTCTTTGTTGGCTTGGAAGCAGTTGGAGCCTTTTGTGTGGAAGCCTTGCGCTTCTTTGGATCATAACTGGCCCCAACCTTCTTCAGAAGTTCTGGCAAAGTTTCCTCAACAGATGCACCAGGTTCATCTTGATGCTTACTTAAATTTACTAGCCCTTCAGCCGCCTCCCCAGAACTATTTCCCCCTGAGTTGTTACTACTCTCTTCAACATTCCCACAGATAGCCAATAATTTTTCTTTCTTATTTCCCCTCACATTACCACTGTCTCCCTCTCTCTCTCTCTCTTTCTTTCTTTTTACCTCCTCTTCTACTAGAATCAGCACCCTGTACATCCTTGACAGGACCAACCAAGACAAACCTATTTTCAACCTTTTCAACTACATCAGAGAATACCAAACAAGTATTTACCTCACCAGGGGTTTCTTGATTTTTGTCAGTGACAGAGGAACCATGTTCTTCACCTTCGCTGGCAGAGATAAAAGCTTCAGACTCAGAGCTGGAGTCAGATTCTTTAGCAGAAATTTCCTTCTTCTGGCTAGCCCTCAATTTCTCATTTAGAGCTTTTCTCAAAGAACCAGAAGCTACAGTTTTTCTAGCCAATATTTTCTGCCGGCGGAACCTTGGTTTTGGGGTTTCACTAGGGGGTGTAGATGAGGATGTATTAGAAGGGGATACTGGTGGGGGAGTTCCAGGATTATCTTGGGGATTAGTCATGGTGAATTATTTCTAGAGAAGATTTGGGAATTTTGGAGAGAAAAAGATAATCAGAACTAGAGAGGATTTTGACGGTTATGAAATAATGAAGAAGGATGTGGTTAGTATTTAACGATGATTAGAAGTAATTGCAGTAACGACGGTTTTTTGCAGGAGTCAATTAGAAGTCTAATCACTTTAGAATTTCGGTCTCTTAGTGGTTAATAGGTGATGCTAGATTTTAGGCAAAAATCCCGTTTTCTTTAGAGTTCTAGGAGAATGAAACATGTTCAATGCTCAACGGATAGAATTTCTGGGAATTTGATGAATGTAGGACTTCTGCTCATGATTGAAAAATTAATCTTTCTAATTGTGCAACGTATAGAAAACATACCTGAACTTTCTCATAAGCATATACTGATGAACCAGGCTCTTCAAGTAGAACTCTCTTGAACATTCCTCAAATGTCATAATAGAAAAAACTTTGTAAGAGATCAGTGAGTCATATATACACATGTCACAGAAGTATACTGATTAAAGTATGAAACTGAGTAAGAATTGATCTAGATATTTACACAATAGTTAGAACTCCTAACCAAAAAAAAAATTCATTTTGTTTTCCATTTTTTTTTCATTGTGCATTCTGAACCGGACCTATTAGGTGATCTTAATCATCCCTAATTCCAACCTGTTCCTCTCAAAGTTTTCTCTACTCAGTGCTTTAGTAAAGATGTCAGCTATCTGTTTATCAGTAGCACAGAATTCTATTGAAATCAATCCTTTCTCATAGTTATCTCTTAAGAAATGGTGTGTAACATCTATGTGCTTAGTCCTCTTATGATGAACAGGGTTCTTTGTCATACTTATAGCACTAGTATTATCACAGAATATTGGAATACATCCCACTTCAATTCCAAAATCTACCAGCTGTTGTTTGATCCATAGTAATTGAGCACAACAAGAAGCAGCAGCAACATACTCAGCTTCAGCAGTAGATAGGGCCACAGAGTTTTGCTTTTTGGTAGCCCATAATACAAGACATGAACCAAGGAAGTGTGCCATACCTAGGTGCTCTTTCTATCCACTAGGAAACCTGCATAATCAGCATCAGCATATCCTACTAGATCAAAATTACTACCTTTAGGATACCAAAAGGCACAGATCAGTGGTTCCTTTTAGATATCTCAGTATCCTCTTGACAGCAGCCAAGTGAGACTCTTTTGGATTTGCCTGAAAACGAGCACAAAGTCCTACACTGAAAACAATGTCAGGTCTGCTAGCAGTGAGATACAAAAGTGAACCAATCAATACCCCTATACAACTTTTGATCAACTGATGAACCGGGTTCATCAACATCTAATTTAGTGGCAGTTGCAATGGGTGTGTCTATTTCTTTAGATTCCTCCATTTTAAACTTTTTGATTAGCTCTTTTGTATACTTCTGCTGATGGATCATGGTTCCATTTGGACTTTGTTTGATCTGTAAGCCTAAGAAGAAATTAATCTCACCCATAATGCTCATTTCAAACTCACTCCCCATTAATTTTGCAAAGTCCTTACTTAGCTTGTCAGTGGTGGCCCCAAAGATTATGTCATCAACATAAATTTGCACAACAAGGAGATCCTTACCTTTTTCCCTTAAGAATAAGGTACTATCTATTTTGCCTCTCTTGTAACCACGCTCCAGCAGGAATTTTGACAGTCGTTCATACCATGCTCTTGGGGCCTGCTTGAGTCCATAGAGAGCCTTGTCCAGCTTGTACACATGCTCAGGACATTCCTTACTCTCAAACCCTGGAGGTTGTTTCAAAACACTTCTTCTTTTAGGTAGCCATTTAGGAAGGCACTTTTGACATCCATCTGATGAAGAGTGAATTCCATATGTGCTGCAAAGGCTATGAGAAGTCTAATTGTCTCTAGTCTTGCAACTGGAGCAAAAGTCTCATCATAGTCTATGCCCTCCTCCTGGCTGTAACCTTGGACCACCAATCTTGCCTTGTTCGTTGTAATTGTTCCACCTTCATCAAGTTTGTTCCTGAAGACCCATTTTGTACCAATGATTGATCTGTCCTTGGGTCTTGGTACTAGGTGCCAAACTTGACTCCTTTCAAACTGGTTAAGCTCATCCTGCATTTCATTCACCCAATCTACATCCTGCAAAGCCTCAACAACATTTTTAGGTTCAATGATAGATAGAAAAGCATCAAAAGCACACAGATTCTTTAATTGTGATCTGGTTTTAACTCAAGATGTTGGATCAGTGAGAATGTTCTCAATGGGATGAGAACTTTGATACTTGTGAGGTTTCACAACCAACTAGCTTCTGCTAGATGTTTCTGCCATTTGTTGAAGAACAGGATCATGAACAGGTTCCTTCAGGGAATTTATTTCAATTCCACTTTGATTTCTTCCCCCTGTCAGGTTGCCCTGTATGGAAGAACCTGTTCCATCACATGTTCCTTCTGTTGGTGCCACTTTGACCTGAGTTGATGCTTCAGTCAAGTCTTTTACCAATCCAATGGCTTCATCTTCATGATCTTGTCTCTCAGAAAGAATGTTAGTTTCATCAAATACTAAATGCACACTTTCTTCTACACACAAAGTTCCTTTATTAAACATTTCATATGCTTTGCTATGTGAAGAATATCCCAAGAATACTCCCTCATCACTTCTGGGATCAAACTTTCCTAGGGAGTCTTTTCCATTATTGTGCACATAGCACTTGCAACCAAATGCCCTAAGATGGGATATGTTTGGTTTTCTCCCTTTAAGTAACTCATAGGGAGTCTTCTCTACCAGAGGTCTGTTCATGCATCTATTTATTATGTAACATGTAGTGTTTACAGCCTCTGCCCAGAAGCTGTGAGGCAATTTACTAGAAAGTAGCATGGTTCTAGCCATATCCTCAAGAGTTCTATTCTTTCTTTCAACTACTCCATTTTGTTGAGGGGTCCTAGGGGCAGAGAAGTTATGATCTATACCATTTTCATCACAGAACTCAGCAAACTTGGAATTTTCAAATTCAGTTCCATGATCAGACCTAATGGAGGCAAGTTGATTTCCTAATTGTTTCTGAGTTTTTCTAACAAATGCAGAGAACATGTCAAATGCTTCATCTTTGGAGGTTAGAAATAGAACCCAGGTAAATCTAGAATAATCATCAACTAGAACCATTATATATTTCTTTCCACCTCTGCTCATGGTTCTCATTGGACCACATAGATCCATATGGACCAGTTCCAACGACTTGGTTGTACTTACCATTTTCTTGCTTTTGAAGGATGACCTTACCTGCTTCCCCCTTGCACATGCCTCACAAACTTTGTCTTCCTTGAACTTGATATTAGGTAGCCCTATCACCAAGTCTTTAGAGACTAACTTGTTGAGCTGATTTAGACTTGCATGACCAAGTCTTTTGTGCCACAAGAGGGGATCATTAACCAACACACTTAAACAAGTGAGTTCATTTTCTGAAAGAGTGGACAAATCTACAATGTAAATATTGTTAACTCTTTTTCCCTGCAAAACAATCTTGTCAGTGATAAGGTTAATCACAAAGCATTTGGTGGAGGTAAAAGCCACAAGGTTACCTCTGTCACACAATTGTGACACACTTATTAGGCTATATTTCAAGCCATCTATCAGGTAGACATTCTCTATGAAATGAGAATATGTTTTGCCTACCTTTCCAACCCCAATGATCTCACCTTTCTTTCCATTACCAAAGGAGACATTACCTCCTTTTAAGTCCTCAAGTGAAAAGAACTGGTCCTTGTCCCCAGTCATATGTTTTGAGCAGCCACTATCCATATACTATATTTGGCTCCTCCTTTTCACTTGGACCTGCAAAAGGAACAGGGGTTAGTCTTAGGAACCCAAAATAGTTTGGGTCCCTTTCTATAAGCAAAAGGGTGAATCAAGTTCCTTCTTGCCCATCCAGGCAGCTTACCTTTTTCTTGAACAAAGGCTTTGTTCTTTTGACTAAACTTTACTTTTGCATTACATTCAATTTTGTAATGACCAGTCTTGCCACAGTGTGTGCATATTTTGTTTTCAGGAAGTGTGAGGTACTTGCTTTTAGGGTCCCATTTTGGTGTTTGAGTCCCATAGCCAAGTCCTCTCTTGTTGCTACTGTGATGTTGCAACCAAGAGAGTGCATCAGAAGCCTTGTTCCACTTGCAAGTTCTGTCTAGTTCATGTTTCACCTTTTCTAGATCTTCCTTTATGATAACACAAAGGTTGGGAGATCCAAGAACTTGAAGAAAATAAGTTGATGAAATGCAGAAGTAGCAAAGAAATGCAAGCGGAGCAAGAAAAATAAACTAGATATGTTGAAATTCAAGGAAAGGTCCAAGAACCCCGAGATTATGTTAATCTAGATTTTGACAAGATCCTAATGACAACAAGTTGGTTATGAAACCAATTGCCTTCACTAGAGATAAGCTAATCAAGAACTAGATTCGGATCTTGACTTCTAGTTTGAATAACTTACGACAACAACTAGTAAAAGAAACTAGTCGCCTTCGAAGAATATCAAAAGAAACCAAAGATATCACAAGAAAGAAAATTATCTTACTACCTTAAGCTATGAACTAGTTAGGGTTGCAAGATAAATCTTCAAAGTAAAGTTCACAAAGGTTAAAAAAAACTCACAATAATAATATTAATCTTCAATGTCCCCACAATGGAAGACAAGCCCCCCTTTATATAGTAGTAAAGAAGGAGCTAGTCAAAACTTCAATAAATGAGAATTATATTCCCTAGAAGCATAGAAGACTACCCACACTAAGACCAATGTATTCAACATACACATAGACCAATGCAAGTCAACATAGATTAAAATAACTATTAAATATATATTCTAGAAACTATTTTTGGGCTTATTTGGGCTGCTGAAAATTCCTCTCTTTTGGGGCATATTTGCGCCTCATTCCATCTCCTCTTGGACTTTAATTTGGGCCTCAAAATAGTTGAAAGACTTGGCCCAAAGATCCTTCTTGTGCTGGAGCTCTTCTTCTATTATAAGACACTTTTTAATTGCCAATTGCTTGTCTTGAAATTTCTTTGTTTGAGACCTTGTCATGGGCCTTCTTGGAGCTTCCAGAACTTCATCCTTCTCCTTTAATGATGTTGAGCTGCCATGAATGCTATCACTTTAAGACTTTGATGAATTCATCCTTCTTATACGATTCATCTTTCATTTTTCCCAAATTTTCTTCTAGAGTGAGATGTGTGTGATCAGATTTCTTCTTTCCTGTTCCTAGTTTCAGTTTCAAGTTTTCAGACCTAAGTTCTAGGATAATGTTGTCAAGTTCAAGAACCTGGTTCTTCAACTCAGCATTTTTATCATCACTCTCATTTGCCCTAGACTCTAGACTTTTGCATTTTGCTTTTAGGATCACACATTCCCTAGACAGAACTTCCTTCTCATTGTTAATTATTTCAGACTCATCAATGAAGTCTAGTAATAGCTCGGCCAACCTTTCTTTAGACATGAATTTAATCTTGTCTTTGAGATGAAGAATACTTACCTCTTGTTCATCATCTGATTCTCCGATGGCCATCAGTGCTTGCTCTTCTTCAGCTTCATCTTCTGAGTCTTCATCTGAGGTTTCTCCCCAAGCAGCAACTATAGCCTTGGTTGAACCTTTGTTTCTTTTTGGTTGAACCTGTTCCTTCTTCCTGTTCCTTCGTTCAGCTCTTTCTTTCTTCCACTCAATTTCCCATTGAGGGCAGTTCTTGATCATGTGATCAGTCTTACCACACTTGTGGCAACCCTCATTGGTCTGTTTCTCAAGAGCTCTTGTCTTGTTGAAAGTTGTACCTCTTGAAGAACCCTTTCCTCTCATCAGGTACTTTTTGAAATCTCTAGTGATCATAGCCATCTCATCATCTTCCAGATCTGAACCTTCAGCAATTCTGAGAGCTAAGCTTCTCTCCTTCTTGGGGGTATCCATCTTCATGGTTTTCCTTCTCATTTCATAAGCAATCAGATTTCCAATCAGTTCATCCAGTCTGAGAGTAGCAATATTCTTGGATTCCTGAATAGCAGTCATTTTGCTTTCCCGTGTGACTGGCAGAACCCTTGTCAGAATTTTCTCAACCTTGTCTTCTTCAAGAATAACCCTTCCAAGAGACTTAAGTTCATTTGTCAGTGTAGTGAACCTAGTATACATCTCCTGGATAGTTTCTCCTTCCTTCATAGTAAAATTCTCATATTGAGAATACAGCAGTGTTCCTCTTGATCTTTTCACTTGAGGTGTTCCTTCATGGGCCATATCTCCTTAGCAGCAGTACAACTTTGGATCCTACTGTACCCATCTGGACCTAGTCCACACACAAGCCATTTCTTGGCCTTAGCATTTTTCTCCCACTTCCTCAGGTCTTCAGTAGTACAGTCAGCCCTTGTCTTTGGCACATCAACTCCTTCAGCATTCTTCTTTGTGGTTGCTAGGAGACCATCAGTGACTATGTCCCAGAGTTCATAGTTTTCCCCTATTGTGTGATCTCTGATCCTGTTCTTCCACCAAGAATAGTACTGACCATTGAAAAGTGGAGGTATAGCAGTGGATTGCCCCTCCCAGTTCCCAGGTGGTGCACTCATGTTGATCTTCTCCTAAGATGTTAGCCTCTTCAAGGATAACCTGATCTGATACCAAATGATGTTCTATACGTCAATACCACACAAGGGGGGGGGGGGGTTGATTTGTGTTGGACCCAATTTTCTCTCTAGAAGAACCTAGTTCTTCTAGGTATACTAACTACTGCTATTTGCGGAATAATAAATACAAAAAATAAAGAACACAGAGATTTTTACGTGGAAAACACTTGGCACAAAACCTACTACTCAGTAGGATTTTCCCAAACTTCCACTAAAACCACTGAGCCAAAACAGCATTTACAAAACTCTTGTAAACCTAAGGATTAAACTCTAATCCTAGTGTGGCACACAGCCTCAACTGTTGCGACACCTTCAAGTTAGCCTATAACTTGAATACTCAAAGTACCTATTACAATTGCTTCTACAAAAGCTGGAAAGGTACAACTTTAAACCGCCTACTACAATTGAACTAGAATAAGAATAAACACAATGGAATTGGTTCTTCTATCTTGTCCAAGTAGCATCAGGAATGCACACTTGAATCTCACATAAATTGCTTGCAAAATTGCCTCGCTCTTTTGCTCTCAATTTAGTTTCACTTCTGCGTTTGTGCAACCCCCTGTAAAAGAGAANGGCCATGAGCAGCTTTATTTCAGGTGTTATGACTTGTACGCGTGGTCGGAATTGGATTTCGGGAAGTTCGGAGTTGGTTTGGGAAGAGACTTCTCATTTCGAAAGCTTAAAGTTGAAAGAATTAACTTGGATTAGATTTTTGAGTAAACGACCTCAAAATCAGGATCTGAAGGTTCCAACAGGTTCGTATGATGATTTCGGACTTGGGCGTATGCCCGGTTCGGGTTTTGGATAACCCGGGAGCGTTTTGACGCCTATTGTGGAAGTTAGCATTTTAGAAGAAATTTCATAAGTTTGGCTTGAAGTGCATTTCAGTGTTATCGATGTCCGTTTGGGATTCCGAGTCTGTGAATAGCTCCGTATGGTGATTCTGGAGTTGGGAGCGCGATCAGAAATGAATTCGAAGGTCCGTAGGTCATTTTGGAGTCATTTGGCTAAAGATAGAATTTAAAGGTTTTTGAGGAGTTTGACCGGAAGTGGACTTTTTGATATCGGGGTCGGAATCCGAATCCGGACGTTGGAGTAGGTCCATAATGACGAATATGACTTGTGTGCAAAATTTGAAGTCAATCGGACGTGATTTGATAGGTTTAAACATCGAAAGTGGAAGTTGGAAATTTCAAAGTTCATTAAGCTTGGATTGGGGCGCGATTCATGGTTCTAGCATTGTTTGGTGTGATTTGAGACTTCGAGCAAGTCCGTATTATGTTTTTAGACTTGTGCGGGTGTTCGGTTTGGAGCCCCGGGGGCTCGGGTGTGATTCGGGATAGCTTCGGAGTGATTTGCTAAGAAATAGGATTGCTGGTACTGGTATGATCGCATTTGCGATGCATTGGTCGCAAATGCGACCTCGCATTTGCGAGTTTCCGTTCGCATTTGCGAGCCTGGGCTTCCACGGGAAAGCTCGCATTTGCGAACGAGGGATCGATTTTGCGAGGCTGTCACCTTCGCAATTGCGAAGGATATTGTCGCAAAAGCGACCGGGATAGGGTGGGCTAGGCTTCACATTTGCGATGCAATTGTCGCAAATGCGACATCGCAATTGCGAGCCTGGAGTCGCAAATGCGACTTCTGCGTCTGGAGTTGTGGCTTTCTATTCCGAGACTTAGCCCATTTCTTCTAGCCCATTTTATGGCTTGATGATGTTCTAAACGTCAATACCACACAAGAGGAGGGGGGGGTGATTTGTGTGGTACCCAATTTTCGCTCTAGCAGAACCTGTTTCTTCTAGGTGTACTTACTACTACTGTTTGCGGAATTAAGAGTACATAAAATAATGGACACAGAGATTTTTACGTGGAAAACACCTGGCTCAAAAGGTGAAAAAACCACGACCTACTACTCAGTAGGATTTTCCCAAACTTCCACTAAAATCACTGAGCCAAAACAGCATTTACAAAACTCTTGTAAACCTAAGGATTAAACTCTAATGCATACAGCCTCAACTATTGCGACACCTTCAAGTTAGCATATAACTTGAATACTCAAAGTACCTATTACAATTGCTTCTACAAAAGCTGGAAAGGTACAACTTTAAACCACCTACTATAATTGAACTAGAATAAGAATAAACATAATGGAATTGGTTCTTCTATCTTGTCCAAGTAGCTTCAGGAATGCACACTTGAATCTCACATAAAGTGCTTGCAAAATTGCCTCGCTCTTTTGCTCTCAATTTAGTTTCACTTCTGCGTTTGTGCAATACCTGTAAAAGAGAACAATTACTGTTATTTAATGAGTTAGTAATCAGAGTTTGATTGAGACTCAATTGTTGATCTTCCATCGAAGTTGAGTCCTTGAACAATACAAACTCCAACCCTATCCTTTATCCGGATTGTGTCCTCTTCCCATGAGGATACTTTTTTTCCTCATCCAATATGCAACCTTTTCGATCAGTTCAGGAGATATTGTTGCTTTATCTTTGAGACTTATCTCCTTCACGTGTATCTCACATGTATAGGTTGATAAACACTGTGTCTCACATGATGGACCTGGTCCATGACTGAGTTCATTTGTCATTCTTCAAAACTTCACCTGAACTTGGGCGAACAATAACCAACAATGAAAAATAGGAAGAGGAAGGAAAAACTTGTTGAAGAATTCCCCGCCTTGCTCCTATTGTGTCTCTGCCTCCTTAGGTCGAAACTGTGTCAAAAATATGTCCAATCTCCCAAAAATACCATTTTTTTCATGTATATATACCAAGTAGGGTCGGGCCCAAATAATTATACCTTCTCCTAACCATTTTTCATGTCTGGACGGCCGCGGTCGTGGTCAACCGCGGTACGGACGCGGTATTTGGCAAGTGTAAAGCCTCAGCCCGCCTCAGGTCCGCGGTCGCGGTTTCGACCGCGTTTTTCACCCTGTTCTATTTGGAATTTGGAAAACACACCGTTAGTGTAAAACACTAGCGATTAAAGCGCAATCTCAACTAAAGTGCAGTAAATTAGAGTGTAATAATCGACTAAAATACGTAATTATAGCCTATCATCAATAACTAAGGTGGCACTATAAAAGACGGTTAATTAGTCAATTGATTGCACTGTGTAGCTATTTCCAAAGCTGTTATTCTCTCACCCATCCTCAATTATTATGTAGATGCATGTCTATCTCTTTTTTACCTATGTGTTTGCTAGGTTTTTGAATTTAAAAAGGGCAAATTTTCCTCAGAAAGTTAACTTATTCATCGAGTTCCTTTTTATCTGCCGAAAATTGATGTTTTGATTTTTCCGTTTCCTATTTTTAGGTTTTTGTTTTTCCTAGCTTTGTATGCATATGGATTTTCTTAAACTAGCTAATTGTGGCTGGTAATTTTGTTCTTTTTCTCCATATATAACTAATGCTTTATGGATTTGTTTTACATAGATCACTTCTTTTGTGAAGCAGATGATGAGAGATCATGGGATCCATTCTTCGTCGTCTCAGTTGTTGGTCCTTTATTGTTCATTTGTTGCCGTTATCGTTTATCCAGTAAGTATTTTTTGGCCACTTAATCTGGTTTCTTCTATAAATAGTTTGTCCATTATAATTATTCGATATTTCGTGTAAAAATGATATAGTATTTGAATCTCTGCAATTTATATGTTACAGTTATCTCCAATGACGCTTATTCTTTAATTTCTGATGGGTCGTTAGAACTTATAGCAGCTAAATTCTTCTGAATCTACGGGCAAAGAATAGAAAATCTCTATCGCAATGAACACACATAAAGTTGAAATTAAGATGATGTACAGTTGTTGTGTGTAAAAGGCATTTTTGTTAGAGGCTATACGTCTTTACTATAAAAGAAAAATGGGACTATGCTTTAGAAGTTCTAAGAGTGGTACATGAAACTGGAAGAAATGAACCCATAAGCATAGGGTTTTCCTTCTCATATGTTTATTACTGATAATATGATACTGAAAGTGCAGCAAGTTACTTTAGTTACCCAAATGTTTAAACCTAGGTTTGCTGCTACCACCATACAAAAACAGGGATTATTTAAACAAGGATAAACATATAAGTGGTGAGCTTCAGTTCAACTATTGTTCTTGTCTGTTTGGTGCTTTTTGTGTTCGTTATTTCAAACCCTTGAATGCCTAGAAGTTAATAGAAGACTGTTGTAGCCACATAATTGCTCTGAATTTAATTTAACTGTGTTGCCCTCACATCAAGGGCTTGAATCACCAAACTAGAGTGGAGGATGGAAATCAGCAACCATTTATGTTTCAAGGTGATATCATATGATATTAATGTTAGGAGACCAACATTTTACTTATTTTCTGTACATACATTGTCGTTGCATTTTACTTCTTTTAGTCTCCATACAATGACATAAAAGAAGACCTTCAATCTTCTCTCTATAGAAGTGGTTCTATACAGATCTATACTATTTGTTCAATTCTTTTGATGAAGTATTAAGTATGTATTGAATCTTCCACCAAATTCTGCAGCTTTAGGATACCTACTGCAGAAATGATCTATTTCAAGACAAAAAGTATTGCTCAATCTTGTAGCACTACAGTTATTATTTGTGAAAGAGATGCAAGTGAAGAATAAGGTCAAGAGGTAATTTTGATTACCTTTGTTTCATGCCTATGGTTAGTGGAACATAGTGGTTACTGGAATGTTTGTGGACAGGACAAAAAGTGAAAAGCAAGCTGCAGTGCAAAATTCATTTTCCTGCAAAACAACCGTTGATAAATAGGAAAAAAAATATTATAAATTTACATGTGATGGAGCCAATTAGAATTTTTAGAGAACTACCACATGTACATATGTTGCTATATTTTATGTTTTAGTAGGTAGGTCAGTGTTGTGAAGAGCGTCAAGCGAGGAAAAGCGAGAAGCTCCTTTTTTCTTAAAGAGAGAAAAAATGACAGTTAGTAAGAAAATGGCAGTAAGAACTAAGAAGAACTGGAAGACTAAAACAGAAAAAAATGGCAGTAAGCAAGAAAACAATTGGGCAGCATTTCACCGCGATTTTAAGGACCGAAACGAGGAGAAGGAGAAGAAGAAGAAGAAGAAGAAGAAGAAGAAGAAGAAGAAGAAGAAGAACTGAAGGAAAAAAATTGGCAGTATTTCGTCGCTATTTTAGGAATTCAGTATTCCCGATTATTTAATCTCTTTCTTCATTCTAGATATTAAACAACTAACGTGTTTCTTTAAGGCGCAGAGCGTGTAAAAAGGTCAAAAGACAAGATAATATTGGTTGAGAAAGAGTATGGTAATAAATTATTTATCGGACATTGTCTTTACCTTATAAAAGTAGAGAAGTTGTTTCTAATAGACCCTTGGCTCAGTAAACATAGTCACAACAAGGACTATTGTTTAGAAACATTATTGAAATATCCAACTCTAACGGGATTCCTAGATTCTTTTTACTCCACGTTTAATTTTCACCAATATTAATATTTAACTAAATTTCATTGCCAATCTTAATTCTTAGGCATATGCTTTCTTCTTTATTATATCAAAGAAAACCTGGAAGCTTTTCCAGGTTTGGTGCTAAACGATATCTAACATATTAAAACTTATGATTCACTGCTGTAGTAAGTTGAATTCAGTAATAGATGGTTAATATTTTGGCATTTAGGATATCTTATTGAACAAATTCTTTGATATTATTTTTTAAACTTTCCTGATAGGTGATTACGTCTGAAATAAATAGAGTTCAATTAGGTTGAACAAGTTGTGTTTTGTGAGTGATTTTTTGCATCAATATAAAAAGGGGTAGGGCGAAAGCATACCTCGCTGAAGGATATTTAGCGGATGAATTACAACTAATATAATCTCTAATATCTCGGTCAAAAGTGTTATTTAACTCCCCCATGCCCTGCTCGGATAAACTGCATTCTCCATCTTCATTCCTGAGGTCTGTTTTAAATTAAACGGAAAATGCCTAAAAATGCCACTGAACTTTCAGAAATGGCCTATTGATGTCATCCGTTAAAAATTTATTATATCCATGCCATTGCCGTTAAAGAAATGGCCCAACTATGTCATTATTTGTCTAACGGAGGGAATTTATTTTTTTTAAATAATTATTACACTTGAATTTCCACGTGTTATGTTTTTATTTGTCCGAAATAACCCCATCCCCACTTAATTCTAACCTTAGTTAGGTCCACTACCCATCCCCAAACCCAACCCGGTTAAAACAAAACAAATCCCCTTCAGCAGATCCCCTTCTTCTTCCCCAAATTTGCAACCCTAAAACCTCCATTAATTCCAATTTCTCCATTATCAATCTGAAATTGTAACCCTAGCTCTCTAGCATATCATTTCACGTTTCCCCCAACGTAACTTTTTATTGTTAAAGAGTTCAAAATGTCCGTTGGGTCAAGCGGCTCAATTGACTCAAAGAGGAAGTTCGTTTGGGATTTGTAGCGCATCATTTTACGGCGACAACTCCTATGAACTGTGGGAGACGTTTTTACAAGTGTCCATTGCCTGAAGTAAGTATAATTTACATAATGCAATTCGGCATTTTTTGTGTAATGTTTTATTTTTGTCGGAACATAATCGGAGATTTTATTGCATAATTTCTTGGCAGAAACAAGGTTGTGGGTATTGGGAATGGGACGATGTTGAATTTCCCCCGCGAGCTATAATCGTCATTAGCAGTCAAAAGAGAAAATTGGAATTGTTTTGTTTAACCGGGTTGGGGTTAGGGATTTGTTTTGTATTAACCGGGTTGGGTTTGGGGATGGGTAGTGGACCTAACTAAGGTTAGAATTAAGTGGTGCTGGGGTTATTTCGGACAAATAAAAACATGACACGTGAAAATTCCAGTGTAATAATTATTTAAAAAAATAAATTCCCTCCGTTAGACAAATAATGGCATAGTTGGGCCATTTCTTTAACGGCAATGGCATGGATATAGCAAAGTTTTAACGGATGACATCAATAGGCCATTTCTGAAAGTTCAGTGGCATTTTTAAGCCTTTTCCGTAAATTAAAAAACTATCAATATTCACTTTAAGTTTGAACAGCTGTTGCAGAAACATGCTTGCATATTATTTCCGTTTCAAAAACTATGATGCTCAAAATTAAAGTTGAAAACTGAGCAGTCTATTTTGCATGCTAGGCACGCTCAGGTCATCCGGTTGGTGGTAATATAGGAATTGACGATCACTTCGTTGGACCGATTGGCTGTAGTATAATTATTAACCATGACTTTTGGTACTTTAATTTGTGCGTAATGCCTTGATCTATAAAAGTTACTTGCTTGAATTGGCAGGTCATTCGGCTACCCGCTGCAACCCAGGATCTACCAAGATCTGTGGTCTGCAATGTGCATGGAGTTAATTAATCCAAAGTTCCTTTATATAAATTGGGCTTAGAACAAGAGAGAAGCAGCAAACTGACAACCAAGCTTTCAGCAAAGGTGTCTATTATATTGGTAACAAGTTGTGGAACAAAGGGTACAAGGAGCTACTTGATCTTTTACGTGATCATCAAAAGGAACTTTCCGGATTTGAGATTGATTTATATGGTAACATCAAAATTTGTTTGAAGAGCACGATGGAGGAGCGGAATACTGAAAGTGTAAGTCTAGGATCAACAGGGAAGGGCTCATATGTCAATCAATTTGAGTGTCTAGGACAAGATCAAAGCCTCTCTACCATATGTGATTTGAGGTACATATGGTGAGAGCATCTCGGAAGTTTGTCTCACTAAAAACATGTGATCCCAACGATTAGTTAAAACGTTATCAGAAACGAGGAACTTGCAAATTGCAATGGGTTTAATGTAGCCTCGTTATTCTCTGTTTACCTTTTGTTAATTTTTCTTATTTTACTTACAACAACTAATTTAATCTCTGCCATTCATCTGAAAAGTTCCACTACAACTGAAAAGAAGAGGTGATATTACTACTAGTGCAAACCTTGCGAGAAACATAACACGTTTGAATGAGACATACTTGATATCTCATATATCAGTATACTAAAAATACAAAATATAACTTAAAAATATAAAAATTTTAGAACAAGACAAATAGAGGTAAAACTAAAAATACATGCATAGCCAGTTTCATCTAAACTCCATTATCAAGCAAAACTCTTTATTCATCAGCTTGCCAAATGCAAGTATGATCACAGAATATTTGTATCCTACATGAAACCCGTATCAGAATTGAAAAAACCGTTACCTCATATCCACATTCCCCCTCCCAAGAAATTGACACCAATGATAAATCTTTGCACTGGAGTAGACCTATTAGCCAACAATCAACCATTTGAATATCTATCAATGAAAAAACCGACAATATTCATTACTATGTATTACAGTTAGACAATAAATTCCTTACTCTAAAGCAAGATGGAAAATCAAATAAAATTACTTAATGCTTTATCAAAAATAAAATGAAATTTACTTAGAAAATCATGAAAAGAATCTTTACCTTCCACCAAGCACACCAAACTAGTATATCATATGAAGATATGAAAGCGCTGCATAAAAGTAGCAAATATTTCAATAAAGCATCAATTTTGGGCAGAAAAAGAATATCATCAAAGCTACACACCATAAAAACTTAAACTTACTAAACTTAATTGTATAATTATCAATAAACGAAGATGTGTGAACAATAATCATGATGATACCCGATTGTAGCAGAGAAAGAGAGATCGAAAGACTTCATATTCGAATAAGTGGAAACAGACGGAATTCTTCTCTTAATTTTAAATAATATATCGTCTGTAGGAATTTGAACTCTACCAATCTCGTCCCAAGTCGCTACTTTGCTTTCTTAATCCTTCTCGTCTACCACAGTATCAAAGGCACAGAAGAAGCAACCGGCGGAAAACATTGGAGCCGCTGTAGTAGGGTCAACCTGCAGTAGAGTAAAGTAGACCTAGAAGAATCACATCATTAGAGCAGTCGTTCTGGTTTAATTTATTTGTTTCACATATTTAAAAGTTACACATTAGGTAAAAGTTCCCTTCTTTGATTTTAATTGTTGGTAACTGCTTATTAGTATTGCGTCATTTAAATCAAAATGTCATAAAATCCTCACGTTTTTATCAAATGGCATTATATTAGCAACAATTTTTAATAAATGTCACAAATATAATCAATTTCTGACATTTATTATAAATATGTCACTAAATAAATGTGGCTAAATGTGGCTGTAGCCCTTATTTCTTGTAGTGAGTATAAAATTGGTCCACAGATTACTACTACATACAAGTGGAAAGGACACACTTCACTTCTGTTTCAACCACCTAATTCAGATCCATAAAATTGATCAAAATATAGCATTAATGAAAAACAAGATATTTAGCGCTAAACCATCAAATTCGTGAAGTTTGAAATCATACCAATAAGAAAAGCATAGACAAAAAAGGACCCAGATAGAGAAATAGAGCAACGATCTTCTCACATATAGGCTCGTCGTCGGAGAAAGTCACCGAGGGTACCTATTCACGAGGAGAAGGAGAGTCTTTGCGTCTGTCGTTTGAGAGAATGAAAGATGACCCATTTTAAGTCTGAGTGAAATTGGGAGTAGTTGGGACTAGGGGTTCTAAATATTATTTAGTCTTTTAAAATTAAATCCCCACCCGCGACCCGCCCCGCATTTCTTTTTTAATTTTAAAATTGAACCCGCCCCCGCAACCGCAAAATCTCAAACCCGCACCGCCTCGCTAACGTTCAAACCCGCCCCGCCCCGCACCCGCACCGCCCCATTGCCATCCCTATCTCTGAGACAGTAGTGGTGCTTCTTGGCCATAATATTAGATTGCTTTCTTATATCTAGAAACCCAAATGTGAGGTGATATGACGTAGACAATTCTCATGGTTAATAGCATATATTTAACCATTATTTTTTTAAGGTTCTTGGTACTATAATATTCATTAGTGATGTCGTAGCTGGAATTTCAAATATTTGGTGGTTTAGGGTTGCGGACAGTTCCAGTAGTTAATAATTTGATACTTCTTAACTGTGAATCATATTCTGATTACTTCGCTGTGTAGCAATCTGGAACTCAAATTGTGAGGTGGTTTACTGTAGTACCTAAGTTAATAATGTGTCCCAATCTTATTTTGGGATAGATTTGATCATGTTATTATATTCTTTCACGTTATTGTAGCTGAAATCCCAAATGTGATATTGTTGCAGCAAATCATTCACATGGGAACAATGCTTTTGAAGAGCATAAGATGGTGGATGTGCTTTATGTAATAATAGCAGTTTTACTCCATCCAGTTTGTTGTACATATCTGTAGTGTGGTTTGTTTTCATAGAAACAACGTGACTTGACTATGTTAATGTTTTGGTTTCTTTTTAATTCTAAGCTTTATTTCAGCTCCCAATTCTGCCGTCTTCCACATTTTTCAAACAAGCAAATTCTATGCCCTTTAGTTGTTTCAAGTCGGCTTTGTAATTATAATTGTTGGTACTGAGAAAAATTCAACTCTTTCCATACTCAAAGATTCCCGTCACATGAATTTGAGCTTTCAACTGAAAGATAGTCTAAAATAGA
This sequence comes from Nicotiana attenuata, assembly GCF_001879085.1. Lineage (NCBI taxonomy): Eukaryota > Viridiplantae > Streptophyta > Magnoliopsida > Solanales > Solanaceae > Nicotiana > Nicotiana attenuata. Next base: position 72,621 of record NW_017673824.1, read on the forward strand.
TGGAGCTTACTTGTACTAATGTTAGAAGACGTATTTAGTTTTTGAAGTCGACTTTGTGCATTTATAACTAAAGTGATTGTACAAAAAATATCTTTTGTATATGTTGGTATAGTGCAATGATACTTGGAATTGTTAACAACCCTTTACCGAAAGACTTCAGATAAACTAGAAAACAAAAATAATCATGTTGTGCCCGGGCATTGCACGGGCATACCTTGCTAGTATATATATATTTCAAGAATCTGTACAAGAGGTAAGTGGTGATTTGACTGATTACCTACCATAGGGATCATAGTCTTTCATTTTGCTATTGCTAGTGTAGTTTCACTGGGCAAAGCCTTGCCAAAAGCCCACTGGATTTTGTTATGTTGCTCCAAATTTGAAAGTGACTCTTCTTGGTCCATTTAGTTGCTCTTTCAGCTTGTCATATTTCTCTTAGCTGTATTTGTTTGGTAGAGACTTAAGGGTAAGTTCTACAGGGTACTGGTTAGACCATGTTGGTCCATGTTGTAAGGGGCATAGTGTTGGCCAGTCAAAAACTCTCATGTCCAGCAGATGAAGGTAGCGGAAATGAGGATATTGAGATGGATGTGTGGGCATACTAGGTTGGATAGAATTAGGAATGAAGTTATTCGAGACAAGGTGGGAGTAGCCCCTGTGGAGGCAAAGATGCGTGAGGCAAGGTTGAGATGGTTCGGGCATGTTAAGAGGAGAAGCGCAGATGCCCCGTCAGGAGATGTGAGAGGTTGGCCTTAGGAGGTAAGAGGAGGGGTAGAGGTAGGCCAAAGAAGTCTTGGGGAGAGGTGATCAGGCGGGATACGGCGTTACTTGAGCTAACCGGGGACATGACTCTAGATAGAAGGGTGTGGAGGTTGAAGATTAGGGTAGAAGGTTAGTAGGTAGTCGTGCATCTCCCTTTATCTTCTCTAGCTCGATAGTATTAGCGCTAGTACGGTACCCTTTTTTTCTCCTTATTTTGCTATATTCGCATGTCTCGTTTCGTTGTTACTTGTCATTGGTAATTCCGTAGTTTGCTAGCAGTACTTCGTTCATATTCTCGTCTGCTGCCTTGGAATTAGTTTTCTAAATATGTTATCTTGCTACTACTTGTTATTAGTACCCCTTTCATATTATCTGTTGCTATCTCCGATTTAGTTTTCTAATTATTGTTTTGCTATTACTTGCTACCAGGGCTTCTCTCAGCTTCTTTAGCCGAGGGTCTATCGGATACAATCTCTCTACCCTTCCAGGGTAGGGGTAAGGCTGTGTACATCCTACCCTCCCCAGGCTAAAAATTTTGATGTCAAAAGAACATTTCTAGGGATTCAAGTTTGAAATTAGGGCTTTACCTGGGCTGAGGTCATTGGACGTTGAATGCTTGGGCTCGAGCGTATTGACCTATAAATTTTTAGGCTACAGCTTCGACTCCATTAGAAAATTAGCAGGCTTGAGCATCAGCCCATCTCCTCTTCTGCTATAGCATTATTGTTACATTCAACTCATATGTTTGGTTAATTCTCTTTCCACCAAAAATGGAAGGAAAAAAAATGCCAATATCTTCTTATGTGTCCCTTGCCTTGCCCAAAAATTTAATGGAAGGAAAGAAAACAACACTAAGATTCCTTCAATTTTTTCTCCCTCCATGTCAGCTTTTGGGAGGACTCTTTGAATTTTAATTAATATTAGAATGCACAGAACAATATCTTTGAATCTTTCCATTAGGGACTTATTTTAAAAAAATTCTTCATTTAGTTTCCCTCCACTAGTTGTATCCCCTCTCACTTGATGTGAATCACGTGATAAATAAACTGTTACACAAACATAAGTGATAGCTGTTAGATTACTACATCCACAAAATATTCTCAACCAAGAACAAATATCATAGAAGTAGGAAGAAGAGTGTGACTCACTCAATTGGATTTAAATACAGAATACAAATAATATTTTAACTTTGTATAACCTTTGTTGCCACTCAAGGCATTCGCCTTGAGCTCTTCCAATCATAGTGTCTTATGCTTCTTTTACTCCACTCAAGATGACCTATTCATCACTCCCACATTTTTTGGACTCCCATGTTTCTTCATCACGATCATTTAATTCAAAGTTTTGGACTCCCACATTTCTTCATTAGTTATTTATTAAATTTATTATATACCTGAATACTCAACTAAAAAAATTTGTTACAAATAACTTTAATTTTAATAGTTTTAGTAGGAAGAACGGGAAAAAAAATACTCCACGATCCTCTTCCCAAACGTGGGCATCAAAATCTAACTCCGTAACTTAGAAACTGTCTCCTACACTAATGATGTCTCAAATGCCTGCTCCTTGTTCTATTTTCTTTTCTATTCTCTACTCCCATTTTTTCCTTTGCTCAGAATACAAAAGTTTGCAAATATGGCTACAACACTTCATGAAATCAATCAAATTTCAAGCAACTCGATGCAATGAAATCTTAAAGTTAGAGTCGTTTAAATGTGGGAAATGCCGGATCGTTTCAATCTTGAAAAACCAAATTCGATTGAGTTGTTTTTACAAGATGTAAATGTAACATATTCAACTTTACATAGTTCTAAAGTTTTTCTTCTTTTCTGTTTTTATGGATAAATTTTTCACAACACAAAGAAGTAATTGTGAAAAATTATATGTAGTACCAGTACTCTCTCTATTAACGTTGTATTCACATTTGTGTTTATCGAGTGTTTAACAAAAACGACATTAATTCAAGTTCTCAGTAAAACGATTATGTGCAGTAATTCAAGTTCTCAACACTCGATTCATATATAAATGAAAATGATTATGTGCAGTATCAATATTTATGTTTTTGTTTCTACATATAAGCAATTTATTAGCAATATGATAAATCCTAATAATGAATTTTTTTTTTATGGTGATCGTATCCAGGCCTCTATTGGGAAGTATGTAATTAAGTTTTTTCAGACCAAGATACAGGAATTCGGCTTATATCGCATGAACTACTTTGTTGTCGGATCAAACAAGTTGAATATAAAGAATACGACACACAATATGCGGCTTACATTTATACAAAGGACAACGGTCCAGGAAATAATTGATTCTTCATTTCATATGAATATCTTTAACTTTCTTCTTTTTGATCAACTAACAAATCAGAATGATGTTGATGAGGCAGAATTAATCGGTAATTCTGCTCTTTCATTATTACCATGTTTTACAAAATTACCTAACTAACTTTTATATTTGTAGATGTCATTGGTCACGTTGTGACGTATGAAGATGTTAAGACCCACAAGCAAGAAGATAACGAAATTAAAGTGTCTTTCTCAATGTTACACTCGAAGATGAACAGTAAGTTATTCACTGTTACAAACCATACTTTTACAGTTTAATTATTTATATTATTTTATTGATGACCGATTACCTTGAAACTTATAGGAGGAACAGGATTACGGCATCCTTATGGAGTGAACTTGTGGATCAAATTCAGCTTCACTTGAATGGAGCTTTGATTGTTGTTTTACAAAATATCAAACCTCAAAAATTCTGAGGTTTACCAACTTTAAATCTATATTTAAAACGTTAGTTTCAAAAAAAACTTATAATTTTTAATTTTTTTGATTTATCTTATCTACAGGTAACTACTCAGTGCGTAGTTGTTGGTACTCTACAAAATTTTGGATCAATTCTACCCTACCGCGGTATGTTGAGATTAAATCTAGGTTTGTAAAGGGTGCAATTTTTATTCAGTGTGCATACATAATGTTACTAAGATTTATCACTTTTACCACGTTGCCACTTAAGCAGATTAGTTGCAACATGTCAATCTAACTGTGAGAGGATTACTCAAACAAGCTCTCAACAAAGTTATTCTGTCAAAGATAAGTTGGCCATAGGAATTGTATCGTTTACAACTATTACGGATTTAGTTCAGTGTACAGAAGTGAGTTAAATTTAGTAGTCAAGTCATATTTACTTTATGTTTTCCCAGTTTAATTTACAACAACAGTATTTTTGTTCTTAAATAGGAATATACCTACTACATTGCTGCAAAAGTGGTGAATTTGAAACTTGAACGAGGATAGTCATACTTGGGATGCAACAAGTGCACTAAAAAGGTTGACAAAATTGGGAACAATTTTTTTTGTAACAAATGCAATGAAGAACAATGTTCTGTTGGTCACAGGTAACTTTCATATCAAATGATTTTAAAATATATAAAAAGGAAATGCACAAGATTAAAAAAAAAATGAACTTGCAGGTATCGACTTCAAGTTTGAGTTATTGGTGGAACCGCTTTTATATCATTATTGCTTTGGAATCGCGAAGCTATGCAGATTATAGGAAAGTCCGCAAAGGAATTGAAGCAAGGATTACTTGAGGTATAATAATCAACTTAATTTAGTTGTCAATTATACTTTTCTACTTATGAAATTTGGTGTAGGCTTCTATTTTGGATGACGACCGTTCTTATCCAAGTGAATTGGAAGATATTCTTTTTTAAAATATTCATGTTTAAAGCTATTGTTAAGCCCTCTAATATTGAGAAAAAGGATCGAGTTTATGCTGTTTCAAAGATAACTGATGATTACGATATCATAAAGGAATATTGCCACTCTTCACTCCAAGACACATTCAGTGTAAAATATATTCTTAGCAAACTCCAAATACATTAACGACAACTAAATTAAGTTGTCTATCTGTATGTTACCTTCAAAAGTTAATGTTTATTTTATGATAGTTTTCTTTGTAACAGGATAGAGAGACTCCTGATGGACAAAGTTCGGGTGGAGAGAAGCTATTTGGGGTAATCATCCAAAAATTAATAGTGTTATGATATTATTAATTATTTAGTTTAAAGAAATAGTAAAAATTATGCAATCAAGATCATTATCGCTCTCCAACTGCTTCTCAACTTTTTCTATTTTTGTAGGATTTTATATCTGAAAGTCAAATTATGTCTACTTCACATATGTATCATTTGTGTATCACACATGTATCATATTTGTATCAATTGTGTATCACATGTATATCCATGTATACATGTATGTGAGATACATGCGTGATACATGTGTCACCGAAATTTTTCTTGAACTCGATTTAGCTACGAATTTTGATATAAAACCAGTCCAAATCACATTAATCTTCCTCAAATTTTGTATATTGACTTATTTATACTATACCCATTGAAAAAGTTCCTATTTTGCTTAGATTTTTGGATTATTGTATATTATTTTTTTGTATTTTATCACCTTATTTGCTACCTCATCCATGAAATTTCCTTTCCGTCTTGCATCTAATGTTGCTAATCACGCTTAAGAATATGGAAGGTGATTATTGCATGTGTTCTTTGGGAGAAAGAACCTTATTTATTTGATTTTTCAAAATTTAAATGTGCTTGACTAGTTTTGATAAGTCTATGACTAATGTCTAGAGGTTGGTAAATTAAGACTTATTTGGAATATTTGTGTAAGTTTCCTTGAAAAAATTGCCGTCCAGAGTTAAATTGGATATAGGTTTAACTTGTGCTTATATAAGGTCCAAAGGAAAATATTTGGACTCAGTCAAGTAAAAACTTTGAATATCAAAGTTCGTTGATGACTTTCCAAGTCAAAATTGACCCATAAATTGATTGATCCAGTTTTAAAAGGCCTTTTTTGCTGTGATCTGGTCCCCAATTTGGCCCATTCTATTTTATGTAGAATTTCTCACATAATTTACTTAAAATTTCTTTTTTCATTTTTTCTTTTCAATAAGAATTAGTATTACATCATTAAAATGTAGGATCAACAAAATCATTGTTGCATGTTGGTTAGCAGGCACTTACACTAATCAAAGACTATTTCATCTCAAGAAGTTTTCAACACTTGTTAACTTGTCTATCTCAGATTATTAATTAACGTTTTATAGAATAAACTTCTCAGTCGTGTTTTATTGATTTTTATATTTTAAGTATAAATCCAAGTACCCTTTTCAATTCAAAATTGAGCAAGTAGACAAGGTCTCCTCTATTTTTATAATAGAATCTTATTAAAACTGCTACTATCTGGCAAACTCTGCTTTGGACTTGGTTATTTCATCAACAAGTTGACTTCTGCTTATGTGGGTTTGGAGGTGCAACGGCGGAGCCATGATTTTTATTAATGAAAGATAAATACACGAAAAAGTAAAGGGATCCAGAAAAAATATGCATACTGTATAGATAGATTATTTTGTGGCGGAATTACCCTTGTTTAAGGGAAGTCAATTGACACTCCTTCAACAGAAAATTATATTGAAATAGTCAAATAGATTATTTTGTTTATATATATATATATATATCAATCCCCTTAGTTTTTTCGTGTATTTACTTCTTCATATTTTGAATCACTTTAGTTAAATATCGAAATATTTTCATGTGTTGTATTGAAACAACAACAACTACATAGTAAAATCCCATAAAGTGGGGTCTGGGGAGGGTAATGTATACGCAGACCTTACCCTACCCCGATAGAGCAGAGAGGCTGGTTGTATTGAAATAGAGAAGGATTTATATTCTCGATGTAAGCATATTTAAAACCACGCATAATAAACTCGGATCACATTAACCACAATTACTATATACTCTCTTTCCAAGGAGTTAAATACAAGTTAAGAAGAATTCACTGAAAATTTGTTTTTCCAAATAACTAATTTTAAAATTTCAAAGAAAAGCCTGTAACTAACTCCTTCCAGGTATTGCAAATAGCCAAATGTATGCCTGGCCCCTATCAAATTTACATACAATTGTTGGGCACATGCCCATGTTGTCCAGCCAAAGGCCCAATGGCCTAATCCTATTCTCTTTTGGTTTTCATTCCTATTTGGAATTGGATTCGGTTTATTCCTATTTTGAGTGGGTTTTGGCTTTAAGAGAAAGCACCACTCATGATCTATAAATAGGACAACCTTGGAGAATCATTGTATGCTCATTGATACAAGTCTTTGAAAAACTTAAGCACATAAGAGTGGTTTAGAGAGAGCTTTCATCAAGAGAGAAGAGAGAAGAGAGAAGAAAAATATTTGTTTTGCTGCAGATTTTTATTCCGACCAGCCAATATTCAAATCACGTTTTCCGATTCGTTAACCGTTGGATCGGGCTGGAATTTTGACTCAGTGTTCGTAACATCTTGGTCTTGGATTTGAACAGTGGAGATCGGATTTAGAGGCTCGTAGCATCTGATTTCGAGCCTCGAACAACAGCTTCGTTTTGTGGATTATTATACTCTTTCTTCAATTGATTAGTTGTTGCTCTTGTTGCTATTATTGCTCCGTGTTTGGCTCTTGTTATGTAGCCAATTTGGAAAAATTTTGTAACCCTCTTATTATTATAGTGAACCTTTTTGGATCTTTGTGATCCCGTGGTTTTTACCTTCGATTTGAAGGGTTTTCCACGTTAAAATTTGGTGTTCTTTATCTTCTTTATTTTCGGGTTTGCCTCTTCCTCAACATAACAGTGGTGTCGGAGCCTTGGTTATTTATCCGGGTTGTTACAGAATGGAGGCGAATATGAGCAAGATGGTATGTTTAATTGGAGAAATTATAATATTTGGAGAAGCAAGATGAAAGACTTGTTGTTCGTGAAGAAGATGCATCTACCCGTTTTTTCAGCTCATAAACCCGAGAGTATATCCGATGAAGATTGGAATTTCGAGCACCAACAAGTATGTGGATATATACGGCAATGGGTTGAAGATAATGTTCGCAACCATATTGTGAACGAGATACATGCGAGATCATTGTGGGAAAAGCTAGAGACTCTTTATGCTTCAAAAACCGGGAACAACAAATTATTTTTGCTAAAGCAATTGATGACCTTTAAATACAAGGAAGGTAGCCCTATCCTTGATCACATAAATGATTTTCAGGGCGTCCTTGATCAGCTATTTGGAATGGGGGTTAATTTTGATGATGAGATACAAGAACTTTGGCTTCTTAATACTCTGCCAGACTCTTGGGAAACTCTTTGTGTTTCTTTGACAAATTCAGCTCCTGGAGGTAAGGTGACCATGGAATATGCCAAGAGTGGTGTGTTGAACGAGGAAGTAAGGAGAAAATCTCAGGGTTCGTCCTCACAAGCAGATATCTTGGCTACAGAAGATCGGGGGAGAGATAGAATAAGAGGCTCAAGGAATAGAGGTAAAAGTAAAAGTAAGTCAAGGTCCAAATACTATAACATTACATGCAACCACTGTGGCAAGAAAGGACACATCAAAAGGTTTTGCCGCAAGTTGAATCAAGACACTAGAGAAGGAAAGAAAGTTGAAAATAACGAGAACAATGTTGCTGCTATTGTTCGAGATGACCTTCTTTTTGCTTATGATGAAAACGTCATCAATTTGGTATCTCATGAGACTAGCTGGATAGTAGATTCTGGAGCTACCTCATATGTCACACCAAGAAAAGATTTTTTCTCATCTTATACTGGTGTTGATTCTAGAGTGTTAAAGATGGGCAATGCTAGTGAAGTTAAGGTGTTTGGTGTTGGCACAGTTTGTTTGAAAACTAATAATGGTTCAATGTTAGTTCTTCAAGATGTCAAACATGCTCCAGACTTTCCTTTCAATTTGATCTCCGCAGGAAGATTAGACGATGAAGGTTACCATAATGCCCTCTTTAATGGCCAATGGAAGCTCACTAAGGGCTCGTTAGTAGTGGATCGCGGAGTCAAGTATGGTTATTTATATGTGACACAGGGCTTTATTCTTAATGACTCAATAAATATGGTGGAAGGTGATAGTTTGTCAGAATTGTGGCACAGAAGATTGAGTCATATGAGCGATAGGGGGATTACGTGTTTGGCTAAGAAAAGTTTGCTTTCTGGATTGAAACAAGCAAAGCTGAAAAGGTGTATCCATTGTTTAGTTGGCAAACATAAAAGGGTTTCCTTTCATAGTCATCCTCCCTCAAGAAAGCCCGATTTATTGGAGCTAGTACACTCTGATTTGTGTGGTCCTTTTAAAGTAAAGTCAAAAGGTGGTGCACTTTACTTTGTGACCTTCATTGAAGATCATTCTCGTAAGCTCTGGGTGTATCCTTTGAAATCTAAAGATCAAGCACTTGGCATGTTTAAGGAATTTCAGGCCTTAGCTGAGAGACAGACGGGGAAGAAATTAAAATGTATTCGCACCGACAATGGTGGTGAATATTGTGGTCCCTTTGATACTATTGCAAGGAACAAGGAATTTGTCATCAGAAAACTCCGCCCAAGACGCCTCAATTGAACGGTTTGGCAGAGAGGATGAATAGAACTCTAGTTGAGAGAGTTAGATGCTTACTTTCAGAGGATAAACTTCCAAATACATTTTGGGCGGAAGCACTTAACATTGTTGCCTATGTTATCAATTTGTCTCCTGCTGTTGCTTTGGATGGTGATGTCCCAGACAGAGTTTGGTTTGCCAAAGATCTTTCTTATGATCACCTGAGAGTTTTTGGGTGTAAAGCTTGTGTGCATATTCCTAAAGATGAGAGATCGAAACTGGATGTCAAAACTAAGCAGTGCATCTTTATCGGTTATGGTCAAGATGAGTTTGGGTATCGTTTTTATGATCCAGTTGACAATAAACTTATTAGAAGTCGTGATGCAATATTCTTTGAAGACCAAACTATTGAAGATATTGACAAAGCTGAGAAGATAGATTCTCAGAGTAATGAGAGCTTAGTTGATATTGATCCAGTTTCAATTGCTAAGGCACTTATTGCACATGAAGGAACCCAAGACAATGATAGAGATAATGATCAAGATCAAAATGATCATCTTGGCATAGATGTTATGGATGCTCCAGTTGATGAAGTTGTGGTTGATCAGCAACCAATTCCTGCACAGGTAACTCCTTCGAATGCTCCTGAAACCTCTCTTAGAAGATCTACAAGGGAGAAGCAAAAATCCATGCGCTATCCTCCTGATGAGTATGTACTTTTGACTGACATGGGAGAACCTAAGAATTATGATGAAGCCATGCACAAAGATCAGTGGATCGAAGCGATGGAAGATGAGATGAAGTCACTCCATGAGAACGGCACATATGAGTTAGTGAAATTGTCGAAAGGTAAGAGAGTTTTATCTAACAAATGGATATTCAGAATAAAGTAAGATACCCATACCTCTGCGCCTAGATACAAGGCGAGGTTAGTTGTTAGAGCTTTTGGCCAGAAGAAGTGAGTTGACTTTGATGAAAGTTTCTCCCATGTTGTGAAGATGTCTTCTATTCGTGTGGTTCTAGGCTTAGCCACAAGTCTAGATTTAGAGGTTGAGCAGATGGATGTCAAGACTGCTTTTCTTCATGGTGATTTAGATGAGGAGATTTATATGGAGCAACCTGAGGGTTTTGTAACGAAGGGAAAAGAAAATTATGTCTGCAAATTGAAAAAGAGCATGTATGGATTGAAACAAGCTCCAAGGCAATGGTATTTGAAGTTTGAATCTGTCATTGAAGAACAAAGGTACAAGAAAACTTCTTCAGACCACCGTGTATTCTTCCAGAAGTTCTCTGATGATGATTTTATTATTCTATTACTTTATGTGGATGACATGCTTATTGTTGGCAAGAATAAATCCAGAATTGCAGTCCTTAAGAAGTGGTTGAGCAAATCGTTTGCGATGAAGGACTTGTGGCTAGCAAAGAAAATCTTGGGCATTCAAATCCACCGAAATAGAGACAAAAAGTAGTTATTTCTGTCCCAAAAGCAATACATTGAGAAGGTAATCAAGAGACTCAATATGACAGATGCAAAAGTGGTTAGTACACCTCTTGCTAAACACTTCAAATTGAGTATTAGTCAGAGTCCATCTACTGATGAAGAGAAAAAGGAGATGTCTCGTATTCCTTACTCTTCTGCCGTTGGTATCTTGATGTATGCTATGGTTTGCACTAGACCAGATATTGCACATGCCGCTGGTACTGTTAGTAGATTCCTTTCCAATCCTGGAAAAGAACATTAGGATGCAGTAAAATGGATATTTAGGTATTTGAAAGGTACTGCAGATTTGAAGCTATGATTTGGCAATGGCAAGCCTGAACTTGTTTGTTACACGGACTCTGATTTAGGAGGCAATCTTGATAATTCAAGATCGACTTCCGGTTATTTGATCACTTTTGCAGGGGGAGATGTTTCTTGGCAATCTAGACTACAGAAGTGCATAGCTCTATCTACCACAGAAGCCGAATATATTGTTGTCACAGAAGGTGCCAAAGAACTATTATGGATGAAGTTTATTAATGATCTTGGCTTTGAGCAGCCAAGGTACATCTTATTTTGTGATAATCAGAGTGCTATCTGTCTCACCAAGCACTCCACTTTTCATTCTAAGACCAAACATAAAAATAGAAAGTATCATTGGATAAGAATGGTTATGGAAGAGAAATTATTTGAGGTTGAGAAGATACACACTGATGAAAATCCTTCGGATATGCTGACAAAAGGCGGTGGTTGCAGATAAACATGAATTTTGCAGAAAATTGGCAGGCATAAAGCCTGTCAATGGTTCCTCTACTTGAAGACACATTTGCTCCCTTGGCTGGAGGGGGAGTTTGTTGGACACATGCCCATGTTGTCCAGCCAAAGGCCCAATGGCCTAATCCTATTCTCTTTTGGTTTCCATTCCTATTTTGAATTGGATTCGGTTTATTCCTATTTTGAGTGGGTTTTGGCTTTAAGAGAAAGCACCACTCATGATCTATAAATAGGACAACTTTGGAGAATTATTCTATGCTCATTGATACAAGTCTTTGAAAGACTTAAGCATATAAGAGTGGTTTAGAGAGAGCTTTCATCAAGAGAGAAGAGAGAAGAGAGAAGAAAAATATTTGTTTTGCTGCAGATTTTTATTCTGACTAGCCAACATTTAAATCACGTTTTCTGATTCGTTAACCGTTGGATTGGGCTGAAATTTTGACTGAGTGTTTGTAGCATCTTGGTCTTGGATTTGAACGGTCGAGATCGGATTTGGAGGCTCGTAGCATCTGATTTCGAGCCTCGAACAACAACTTTATTTTGTGGACTATACTCTTTCTTCAATTGATTAGTTATTGCTCTTGTTGCTATTGTTGCTCCGTATTTGGCCCTTGTTATGTAGCCAATTTGGAGAACATTTGTAATCTTCTTATTGTTATAGTGGAGCTTTTTGGATCTTTGTGATCCCGTGGTTTTTACCTTCGATTTGAAAGGTTTTCCACGTTAAAATTTGGTGTTCTTTATCTTCTTAATTTTCGGGTTTGCCTCTTCCTCAACATAACAACAATAACATGCACGAAGCAACAAAATCAACTGGAAACTCTATACAATTAGGATTTTTGCGTTTAAATTCAATATATATACTCTATCTGTTCTATTTTGTGTAGCACTTCTTTTTCTTTTCTATTCTTAAAACGAATAGCATCTTTCTATATATTTAAAAATAATTTAACTTTGAATTTTTACGGTCGCAAATGTCTATGACGTGTTCAAAAGCACAAATACCAAAAGTGTTTTTTTCATTCTTAAATTTCGTATCTAATCAAATACCGTCACATAAAATAATGACGATGTGAGTAATTCATTACATATGTACGTCTTTCATTTTTCCACTTACATACATATATATAATCCGAACTCGAAGGCAGTGGATGTTCAACTACAAGTAGTGTTGATTGTCATCGATGCAATTACCCACTAGGAATCAATGGTAAAATCAGAAATTTTTTCAAGAGTGTTCATACTTGAAAGAATTAAAGAAAAAAATTCCGACAAAGGGTATTCCATATATATATTATGTACCTCAAAAACCTGATATTTGCCTATATATACAGTGTAATTTTCTGACAAAGGGTGGTCATTGAATACCCTTACCAAAGTGTAGCTTTGCCCCTGCTAGGCACGGGCTGTGCTGCCTCGGTCAGCGGGAAGGGAACGTCAACACCGCCGCCGCCAGCCAGTGTATGTTTCTCCGGCAGCCGTGGATTACCGAGAACTTTACTACACTCCACCACAATGTCTTGTCTTGAGCTGCATATCCTTATGCTATGTCTAAACCACCCTCATTTTGATGATTTTTTTGTTATCCTTTTCTCATCACCACCCTTTAATTTCTCACTTGCACTAGTAATTTCTATATAATGATTTAGCTCCTTTGAGATTCTTTCAATCTCATATTTATCAAGAAGTGACATCTCAGTCTTGCTTGGACTTAAATGAATTGGAACAACAACATTCGGTGAAGACTGCATTTCTTGGTAGAAAGCAAAAACTGGATTTTTGTTTTGGAAATGTGTGATTAAGTTCGACGCCTTGATTGCAGGGTTTTTGAAAAGCGCACAAGCAGAACTAAGTAATGAAATAACCTTACTAAGATACTTTACCTTATGAATTTTTACTACTCTTCAGTCATAAGCTTCTTCTTTTTTGTAGTAATAATCAAAAGCTCTTTTTAGTAATGTTAGGACAAAAACCTTATAGGTAGGACAAAAACTTCACAGTGAAGTGAAAAGATCTTTTTAGTAATGTGAAGGTGAAATTGGTCATATATATATATATATCTGAATTTGAAAATAGGGTAAAATGAAAACTGTAAACTGAAAAAGTCATACTTGTAGTTGGACAGTTGCATGAAATAGTGTTCATTTAGCGCACACAGACCCACTAAATTCTATAGAATCAACGTAATTATGGATATTCAAAACGCCGAGGTACCTTCCAATCGGGGGCAAGTCCAATTGTAGTTTTCACGTTCGCAGTTTAAAAATTGAGCATCTTTGCCTTCCTTCTTTGAGAGCGAAGAGCACCCTGAAAAGGAATTTGTATTATACTGTATTAAAATCCCAATAAATCAAAAGTTGTGCAGTAAAATTCTGTTACGAAACTTAGCTCAAAGTAACAATATAGAATAATAAAATAGACAACAATGTAGAGAGGAAGAGAGGAGAGAATATTATTTCTTCTATGTATTCAAGTGTATACAATGTGATGCCAAAACCCTCTATTTATAGGATTACATAGAGGCATACAAAAGAATGCCATAAACATGACATTAAACATTTGAGATCATGGAGGAAGATCATGGGGAGGTTATGGAGGTGTGGGAGTTACAACTATAATGGTGAGAAGTAGTGGGAGTTATCTATATAATGGAGAAGAGTAGTGGGAGTAACTTCTTTAGAAGTTATAGACATCCACTACAAAATAATATTTCATAACAAATTCTTATTTTTTAGAAGAAGCGGAATTTTCTTTTATTCAATTTCATGGAACAAGCTCAATAGCAATCACATGAGTTATCTATGTTGCAATGCCACATAGATAGCTGAAAGAATGTGCAAGTAAGAAATAAATTATCACGACCCAAACCCCGCACTGGTCGTGATGGCACCTCTCGTGAAGACGAGGCAACCAACTAACCCAACTCGTCTTTTCAAAAATAATTTAAACATGAATAAACAGCTAAAATATGACTTAATAATATTAATTAGCGGAATTACAACCCCACACAGCCCTAATCGGGGTGTCACAAGTCACGAGCATCTATTAGAATGTAAGTACAACCTCAAGGTCTAAAAATACACTAATCAAGAATAATGAACAAAGGGAGAAGAACGATGCTGCGAACGCTGGCAGTCACCTCGTGAAACTCCTATATCTCTGACTCTGATCAGCCAAACCCGCTACCGGGTGAATAAATACCTGCATCTGCACACGGGGTGCAGGGAGTAAAGTGAGTACTCCAACTCAGTGAGTAATAAAGGTAAATAACAATTGAGCGGTAAGAAATCACGTATGTCATATCATCATGCTATATAAAAGTAGTGTAAAACCTTTTGAGAAAAACAGTGAAGCTGTGAAATCTTTAGAAATATCTTAGCTCAGTTTAAAACCTCTTTTGGAAATGACTTTTTCAACAGTATGCAAACGAATGCAATTCAAATAGTGCAGATAAGCACAGAAGTCCGTCCCTCGGGCACCACACTCAATTAACAAATAATGTCAGGCTATCCGGTAGATATCTCATGAAGTAGCACGACAACAGATAAGGCAAGCAAATAAAATAAAGTAAACACACAGAACAGTACTNTCATTGAAATTTTCCAAATTCACTGTTTCCTCAGATAGTTGTATACCCATACTTAAGGGACTATCTAAGTTTATTCCTCTAATTAAGGTAATTGGAGATTGAAACTTACTGTCTAAATTAGCTAACGAACTGAAGCTAACGAACAAAAACTCCAACGAACTCGAACTCGACGACAATCGGACCCAACTTCAGCGACTCGAACCACGACCAAAAAGTTGCACGTACTTGAACGGTTTGAGAGCTATTTGCAGCTTGTTTCGCTGCTTCTAATGGTGGATGCTTGAGTGGTTGGTTTGAATTGATTTTTGGAGGAAGAGGAGGAATGTGTTCGAGTCTCTTTTAGTGTCGTTTGCAGCTGGATTTACAGTAGGGGGTGGGTCGTTTGGAGAAGACGAAATCGGGGGGGGGGGGGGAGTTGTCTCTTGGAGGCGGATTTCTTAGAATAATTTAGGTCTTGTCTATTTTTTAGCTCATTGGGGCGGGCTAGGGTTTTTTTAAAATAAGCTGCGTCTGATTCCGTCGCAAAACTAGCGACCGTTTCAGTCGCAATTTTAAAAATAATTTGACCAGAGTTTAAAATTATTTGCGACCGAAACGGACGCAAATGGTCAAATAAAATTGTTTGACTTTTGGTTTCCGACTGAATCCGTAGCAATAATTTATCCCGAATTTTTGCGCGAAACGTTGCGACCAGTGTTGTCGGAAAAATAGTCGAAAAAATTAAAAAAAATATAACAAATATTATTTTTGAAAATTCCGACTGAATCGGTCGCAAATTTGTGACTGATTCTGTCGGTCGCAAATATTCAGTCGCAAATCAGCTGTTTTTTTAGTAGTGAAGCCACTCGGGCAACAGTAAGACATGATGCTCAGCCTAAAATATTTTTGAGAATATCATTTCAAGCATTTAAGGCATAATAAACTTGGCTGAGTTTTTAAAACAGTGGAAATTACGTGACTGAGCTCAAGTATATAATTAAAACTGTGAGGAATTTTCAACAACAATCCCCGAAGGGTTCAAATAGCTGGCATGAGGCCCAAATATGGCAATCAGCCCAAATTGTGATGATAACAAGTAATTTCAGACAAATACGCAGTAAATTCATCAATCGGGACGGACCAAGTTGCAATCCCCAACGGTGCTCCACCCCATGCTCGCTATCCGGCGTGTAAGTCACCTCAATATAGCACTATGATGTGCAAATCCGGGGTTTCAAACCCTCAGGATATCATTTACAATCATTACTCACCTCGAACCGGCGAAATCTCTAGCTCGCGACGCCTTTGCCTCTCAAATCGGCCTCCACGTACGTCGAATCTATCCAATGACAAAGCGAATACATCACAATATGCTAAGGGAACAAAGTCCAAGCGAAAACAAACAATAACGGGCACAAATCCCAAAATTACCAAAACCCGAGCCCCGGGCCCACTTCTCGAAACTCAGAAATTTTCACATCAATAGATTCCCTATCTTTCCACGAGTACATACATATCAAGAACTCCCAAATCCGAGCTCAAATGGCCTATCAAATCCCAATTTAAAAATCTCCAATTTTCAAGCCCTAGTTCTTCAATTTTAGGCTTAATTTCCATGAATTTCTAGGTAGATTTCACAATAGAAACAAGTATTGAGTTCAAAAATATTACCTCCAGGTGATTCCCCTTGAATCCCTATTCAAATAGCTCTCCCAAGCTCCAAAATCGCTCAACAATGGAGGTTCTTAACCTCAAAATCGCGGAATAGCCTTTATAAAACATTCTGCCAAGCACTTAAAAAATCGTTCTTCGCGAACGCGGTCAAGGCCTCGCGTTCGCGAAGCACATAAAATATTCCATTGACCAAAATTCTCCTACGCGAACGCGACAACCAGCTCGCGAACGCATAGCTTACCCAGGCAACCCTTCGCGAACGCGAACCCACTCCTGCGAACGCGAAGCACAAATTTCACTTCCAATCCACCTGACCCAATTCCTCTTATGCGAACGCGAATATAACCATGCGAACGCGATGAACAGCTCATGAACCCTTCGCGAACGCGTCACATGCCTCGCGAACGCGAAGGCTAAACCTTCACTCTCTCAACAGACTCTTCGCGAACGCAAGGCTCCTCTCGCGAACGCGAAGACCAAAAAGTCTGCAGCTGCTGGAACTGATTTCTGCACTTCCAAAACTCCAAAAATGGCCCGATTGACCACCTGAAACTCACCCGAGGCACTCGGGACCTCAACCAAACATACCAACATAATCCATAACATCATTCAAACTTGTTCCAATCATCAAAACACCTCAAACAACATCACATTACTCAAAACTCATCGAATTCAAGCCTAAGTTTTCCAAAAACTTTCGAAATACACTTTTGATCAGAAACTCGACCCAACGACGTCCGAATAACCTAAAATTTTGCACACACATCACAAATGGCATAAACGAAGCTACAACAACTCTCAGAATCCCATTCGACCCTCGGTTCAAAATCCCACCTATCAACCGGAAATCGCCAAAATACTAACTTCGCCAATTCAAGCCTAATTCTACACCGGACCTCCAAAATCAATTCCGATCACGCTCCTAAGTCATAAATCACCTAACGAAGCTAACCAAATCATAAAAATTCCGATCCGAACTCTTATACAAATAAGTCAACTCTTGGTCAAACCTTCCAAATTCAAGACTTTCAACTGAGACTGTTCTTTCAAATTTATTCCAAATTTTCCTGAAAACCAAATCCAATGATCTACCTTAGTCATAACACATTACACGGGGCAAGTCACGCCCGGGAACTGACGATCAAATTGCAAAAGCTCAAAACGATCGGTCGGATCGTTACATAAATATAAAACAGTGTTGAGATGACACAACATCTCAAACTGGATAAAGACTAAGATCAGAAAAACTTGTTGACCTCAAACATGAGGTCCTCCATTTGCGAATAGTACAAATTAGTTGCCATCATTCTGGCCAATAAACAAACATCTCAAGAGTCACTTTTGGATTAACGTCTGCTAAATTAAATCGAGACATAATATATAAAATTAATTTGTCTTTTCCGCTTCTTCATGTTTTATGTTGTGTCAGTTTCAGTTTCATATCTCAGGATTTAGATACATAAGAACTTTGACATTGTTAAATTTCAGTAGGCATTGGGTTCTTCATGCTTTAAGTTTAAAGCTTTAAACAGTGCTGCAAACATTTAGAATACTTGGTTCTGAACCAAACATTTTAAATGTATAATTGCTTGGGTTTCAATATATTTCTGTATTAGCTCTAATTTCCAACTATGCAAATGAAGAACGTTACTTTAAATTTCACATTAATTACTACCGATTCATTTCATGCATTCATTTGAAGTAGAAATTACTCTAATTTTTTCCTTAAAAATAGTTTGAGATAATTTCAGAGAACTCCCCTCAAGTTTTTCTCCATTACATGTCTACCCTTATCGTTTACGATATAACACTTATCTCCCTTATTTAATTTTCTTATAATCAAAATTGTGAGCGTTACTGTGTTAAAATACCAAATCAAAAAAAAAAAACTGTTAGAAGAATTAAAGAAATCTGGAAAATAGTAGAGAATCAGAAATATTCCGAGTCCACAAGTTTCTTGTGTGTCCTTAAGGAATTTTAACCCCCTCACAACTTGCCAAGGTAATGGATTAAATCCTCCCAGGATAAAACAGAATAAACCTTCCTGCAACAGTGGCAATACAAACTGCAGGATCCCAACGAACTCAAAGAACGGAGCAAAATCACACTTACGAATTGGAGAGAGAGAGAGAGACTGCGAATTAGGATGCAGTATATTCAAAAAGAAAGAAGTTCTGGAGAGTTTTTCGTGTGTAGAAAATGGAGCCTTACCTCAGAATTTATAGGCAATTATCAGAAGAGGTGTCTGGAAAAGGTGCCTTTTCAGAAGAATACGCTGTCTGCCGCGGTTACGGCAGAACCGCGGTCAGAGAGGCTCTCTGAATCTGCCTGCCGCGGGAACCGCGGCCAGAGAGTCCCTCTGAATCTTCAGCAAGGTTCTGGCGTATTTTCAGCAGTGATTTGGCATTTAATTAATTATTAAATAATTAAATAAATTTTGTCCAAAAATAATCTTATCGATCGATCATTTGACGAAGCCGAAGCCGAAGCCGAGCGACGACGACGGCGCGAGGGTTCATTCTCTTCAACTCCTTTTAAGAGCTTTAAGAAATGATTCTATATATTAGCACACAAATGTGATTGTCCCTCACCAATGAGGGACAAAGTGAAGACAAAAGTTCACTTCTTCAAATTTTTATTTTTACCTCCATTTTATTTCCCTCCATTTCCAATTCACACTTCTTTTACTATAAAACCCAATGGCTAAAAGTCCAACAAAAACTAGATGGTTGGTGCCTGCCCGACACCATTGTAGCACGGATCCACAATATTGTTGTACCGAGAAGGTTTGTCACTATAAAGATAATTTCTTACTTGTATAACTGTTTAGCAAGATTCCTAAAGGAAGAACACTATCAAGCTGATTAGATATTAACATAATAAGGCTACTATGTATATTCATTTGAGGAACAAAATTGTACAAGATGTAATGTATACATTTGCAATAGTACATTCTTCTGCCTACTTCCATGAGAAAGACAAAAGAAGATTTCTGGTTGAAGTCTCACTCCATAAACATTTGTGTTGTAATCCTTCTTTTTTGCAGTAGTATTGTAGCAATACCCAACAAAAGCATCAGAACCTGCTTACATGTCCAATTCCTAAATTTAGAGTCCCTTAGAGAAAAGAAGAGGAAGAGAAGCAAAAGAAAATAAATGGAAGAAGGGTTCGAAAAACAATAGAGTAGAAGCTACAATTGTTCCACATATATATTATGTTATATAAAGAAACAGTTGGCTAAATAACTGTATTACTTTCAAAGAATGAAAAGGAACAACGCCAGAACACGTAAAGCTAGGTAACATAGAAGCACATGCATAACTAATATGGGGGGCCCATATTGAGCTTAATACACAAACCTATCGGTTATATAAATTTAGCAATATTGTCCAAAGATGATTATGTCTCTCCAGGGGCGGCCCGTCCATAAAGCAGGTAAAGCAATCGCTTTAGGCCCCATATTTATGGGGCCCCATTTTTTGGTATATATATAATAAAATTAAAAAAAAAATTATAAAGTGAAACAATACGTGGGAAGTTTGTATAAAAAGAGCACAAATTTGAGATAGTGAATGCCAATGGGAGAGGCCCACTTATTTTACTCATAATAATTTATTTTTAAAATAAAATAAAATCTGAAAGTACAATTACATGGTAGTAACCAACGTTACTAATTTTTTGGGAATGGAAAGAGTCTTTTTGGGTATGGAAAGAGTCCCTCTTTAAGGAGAATAGAAGATGGTTAGCTTATTCTAAAGACTTAGATAAAGTATTTTGTTTTTGTTGTAAATTGTTTAGTTCGAGTTCAGGAACTTGTAGTAGTAAACTAGCTAGTGATGGTAGTAATGATTGGAGAAATATTAGTACTAAGCTCAAAACTCATGAAACAACAAATGAACATATTATTAACATGGCTGCATGAATTGATTTAAAAATAAGAATGCAAAAAGATAAGACAATCGATAAAGATGTTCAAGAACAAATCAATAGAGATAGAGAGCATTGGAAAAATATATTATCAAGAATTATTGCCGTGATCAAAACTCTTGGAAAAATAATTTGGCATTTAGAGGAAAAAATGAAAAGATATATCAAGAGAATAATGGAAATTTTTTAAGTTTAATTGAAATGATTGCAGAATTTGACCCGTTATGCAGGAACATATTCGACGAATTAAGCATGATGAAATTCATAGTCATTACCTTGGTCATAGAATACAAAATGAATTGATAAACTTATTGGCTAGTGAAATTAAGAATCAAATTATAGATAAAATTATAGAAGCAAAATATTTCTCGATCATACGTGATTGCACTCCAGATACAAGTCATCAAGAACAAATGTCTTTTATATTGCGGAGTGTGGATATTTCAGCAACTCCAATAAAAACTAATGAATATTTTTTAGCATTTTTAAAAGTAGATGATACAAGCGGAAAAGGTCTTTTTGAAGTTATTATAGATGAAATTAAAAATATTGGACTTGATATTGATAACTTAAGGGCAAGGATATGATAATGGGTCAAATATGAAAGGAAACATCNAGAAACAATTTGATGAGAATGTTGATAATGAAATCTCAAAGTCTCTTGAAGAGTCCTTTAGAGTTGATTACTTTTTACACATAGTAGACAAGGCTATTTTTTCACTTCAAAATAGATTCGAACAATTTGAAGCATATGAAAATATTTTTGGTTTTCTATTTAGCAGTAAAAACTAAGATCACTAGATGATGAAAATTTAAAAACACATTGCGTTAATCTTGAATTTTTCTTAAAGCATAATAATCAATCTGATATTGATGCTTTAGATTTTTTTTTTCTGAGTTGAAAGTATTACGGGAAATAGTACAAGTAGAAGATAATAGTTTAATCGATATACTCAATCAAATAAAGAGACTTGATTCTTTTCCAAATGCATATATTGCTTATATAATAATGTTAACAATTCCTGTTACCGTTGCTTCAGCGGAAAGAAGCTTTTCAAAATTAAAATTGATAAAATCTTACCTAAGATCAACAATGTCTCAAGAGAGATTAAATGGGTTAGCTATATTGTCAATTGAGAAAGACTTATAAGGAGAAATTGATTATAAGAAAATTATTAGTAACTTTGCATCTAAAAAAATTAGAAAAATTGACTTCAAATAATAAAAAAAAAATTAAAAATATTAAGGCCCCTCATTAATGTTTGGCTTTAGGCCCCAAAATACGTCGGGCCGCCCCTGTGTCTCTCTTGCACGAGCATCTACAAGACCACCAAATTTTAATGCGGCCTGCACAATGCGAAAATGACCATCTAGTGGTAAACCTTTCCAATTAATTTTTTCTAAGGCAGAAAATTTACAATCATTAGAACCATCCTCTCAGCCATCTCCTTCCACCTTACACCAAGTTTCCATTTAAGCCCACTCTATTTAGGTGCGATTTGTTCAGTAATTTGTAGTTTCTTGTTAATGTAATAGTGATGGCCAGACTGCATCCCATGCGTGCTACTCCTTCATCTTAGCCAACTTGTTCTTTTAGTATCTTCTAAGAATCAATAGCTATGACCAAACATAAGTGAAGAGTGAAGTAGAAGCAGAAACACAGAATTATCTTGTTAGATTCATCGAAATAGAAGTCTAATCAAGTACTTCACATTCCCCACAAAAAGAAAGAGAAGCCTGAAATAGGAAATCAATAAAATAAAAAAATTCAACAAATAAGAAGAAGCCCTCCTCAATTAGATTGTAATGACATGTCATCAGTAACATAGAAAATGAAAAGGGTTTTTCAGAAGATAAAAATGTTTAGCTAAATTCAACAAAAATGCTGCAAAAGACATGATAACATAAGTCTATACACCTTCATATTCAAGTCACATGGATAATGTTTCTTGTAATATACTGCACAAACTCGCTACTTAAATCTACCTATAACAAAGTGTGTAGCAATATGAATCACTACCTACAAATGTAGAGATGCTTAAACCATCCTTCAACAAGCTACAAAGGAGAAAATATACCACTTAATGGGTGAATATAAATTCTGAGCTTAACAACTTCGTTTTTTCAATTTCAGTTTCAGAGTCACTTTAATCACCATGATTCTGTAATGCTTAAAATTAAACGACGGCTTATTTGGATCCTAAATCTTCACAAGTTGTTCGGAACTTTCCTCATATCAAGGCATAGAAGTCCTATATTAGATTCGAAAATTTATAGCAAGTTATAATTCAATAGGCTTTCCTTGTACCTACAAAAATTAAATTAGCACCGTAAAAAAAATTCTGCTTTGCATCAATGTGGACATTATGTTGTGCACAGTTTAGGTAATTTGAGGAATATAACTTAACAGTGACATACACATTAGACACCTCTAACTTCTATGAACATACTTAATCATGCAAAATGTGCATTTAGTGTACAAACTGTGAATATTCACATCTAAATCTAGTGCTAATATTTAAGAAAAGCGTAAGAAATATCCAACATCACAATCTACCGGTAATTAATCTGAATAGTACTCCTTTAGTAGTTGGCATAACTTTATGTATACATAACATATAATTTTTTTTGTCGAAACGCGTGCTGAAAGAAAACCAGCATAAGACAGATGTTGGATTACCATTGCCATTTCCATTCGCTGCTATAGCAACAGTGTTTCATTGTCATCGACTGATATTTGTTTGTACCTTTCACGCCGTCTAGCCATTATTTGTTACTCTGAAGTATCTGGCTTACAAATGACAATAAGAAGCAAGTTTGCTTCACGCCCCTGCCACAATATATAATAAGTATTTGATTTTCGGAAAAAAAAAAAGCAGCACAGAAAGATCATAGGGTATCAAAAGGAATAAATCCATGGCACCATATTGTAACTATTATTTTAAAGTATAATTTTCTAATAAGTCGCAACTCATTTCTTAGAAATACCTGCAGAATGCTAAAGGAAAAAATATTTCATGTATAATAGATTATTTGTTTAACATGATTTATTTAGTATGGAAAACAACAACCGAGAGCCGAAAACACATCTTCAAGAACCTATACATCAATTTGCGGGAGTTGGAGAGATAATATAATGTTGTAATTAGTAAACATACCTTCTATCTCTTGGTGCTGATTAGTTTTGTTGGACTACTGCTGAGGGCAAATTGACACAGAAAGTTGTCACTACCCATGCCCCATATAGGCTTAGAAAAGCTTTCTGCAAATTCCCTGCCTGCCATGTTAAGGAGCTGGAGAAGAAACTCAGTAGGAAGCTAGCTATAAAACTTTCTCCTATTAGTTTTGTCACGACCCAAACCCCGGTCGTGATGGCGCCCTTTATTAGCAGCAACTTAAGAAATTCTGTGATTCTCACACACATATGAGGTACCGTATAACCTTTGAAAATAAAAATAAATTCCTTCACAGCCATCCTCAACCCCAATCTCCGCAAGCTACAACTAACTCACCCACGCGCCTCAAACTGGAACGAACATAGCACCTAGCCGTGCAATAAACTTAATCAATAGCAAACTCCCCAACTTGGCTCGAAGCCATAGATCAAAACTCACTCAATAAATCCTACGCATGTACTCTATTGCTGTCATGATATCATAGTGAGATTAACTCAAATCCTTTATAAGCTTGTGAAATCATAGATCAGTTAGAATTTAACTCTTCTGCAATTCTCACCTTCACCTTCGCGACAGCTACACCCACTCCCTAAGCGACCAATTTAGATTTCAACACATTTTCTTCACTTGTAAATGAGATATCCTAACATACACATAAGGATTACACCACTTTAGAGCACCCCGCAGGAGATAACCCACCAGTTTTCGCCTCAATATAACATTTCTGTATGTCTTCCACCATTATACACATTACACAGTTACTTCGTCTTCCTGAGTCTGAACTCATACCGTAACATGCAACTTACTTCACTCCCAACTAGGAGTCTTGAAAAGATTCTTCACACTCCCATAACTCGGGGTTACACATCCAATCCCAATGGAGATCATTCACTTAATAGTTCCTCTATCATCCAGCAGGCCTTCCTCGTCGCTTCCGAGTCATATAGATACCTCTCGCGGTACTAACATACTCATCACATAGCTACCCAACAGTCATTCCCGCTAATGGGGACAATACCGAACGTATAAGTTCAAAAACACAGCTCACATAATTAGCATCTTGGTGCTCAAGCCATAAGCAAAATCCGGCCCCAAGTCCACCCAACTGGCCCGACACTCAACTCAACAAAGGATCACGTCTCACCCCTCGATTCAGGGAATCACAAACTATTTAGGCACAT
>NW_017673824.1:97612-99922 GCF_001879085.1 Nicotiana attenuata
AAGTTGGACGCTAAACTTAAATCAGATTTATTTATCTTTTTTATTATATTTAAAATATTAACCGGGTCCCAGATTAGCGACCAAAGTTGGTCTATACTCTACTGAGCGACCAACATTGGTCGCTAAAGTTGAATTATATTTATTTATATTTTATAATTTTTTTAAACAAAATTATAATTATTATAATTTAATAACTGGGTCCCAAATTAGCGACCAAAGTTGGTCTCAACCTGTTTTCTCTTTATATAGCGACCAACCTTGGTCGCTAATTCTTAAATTTTATTTATTTATATTTTGTTATTTTTTAAAAATAATGTTATAATTATTAAAATTTAATAAGTGGGTCCCATGAAGCGACCAACATTGGTCGCTAATCTGAGTAATTCTTTGACCAAGCAAGTCTGACCAGTCCGGTCAACAGTTTGACAAAATTTTCGACCAAGTTGCGACCAACGTTGGTCGCTAATTTATTTAAAATTATTATTTTATTATTTTCACCAGTTTAGCGACCAACTTTGGTCGCTTTTCTTGGCAAACCAACTTTGGTCGCTTTTCTTGGCAAACCAACTTTGGTCGCTAAATTTTGGTCGCTTTATGCAGGAATTCTAGTAGTGATTTCCATTCGCTGCTATAGCAACAGTGTTTCATTGTCATCGACTGATATTTGTTTGTACCTTTCACGCCGTCTAGCCATTATTTGTTACTCTGAAGTATCTGGCTTACAAATGACAATAAGAAGCAAGTTTGCTTCACGCCCCTGCCACAATGTATAATAAGTATTTGATTTTCTCAAAAAAAAAAGCAGCACAGAAAGACCATAGGGTATCAAAAGGAATAAATCCATGGCACCATATTGTAACTATTATTTTAAAGTATAATTTTCTAATAAGTCGCAACTCATTTCTTAAAAATACCTGCAGAATGCAAAAGGAAAAAATATTTCATGTATAATAGATTATTTGTTTAACATGATTTATTTAGTATGGAAAACAACAACCGAGAGCCGAAAACACATCTTCAAGAACCTATACATCAATTTGCGGGAGTTGGAGAGATAATATAATGTTGTAATTAGTAAACATACCTTCTATCTCTTGGTGCTGATTAGTTTTGTTGGACTACTGCTGAGGGCAAATTGACACAGAAAGTTGTTACTACCCATGCCCCATATAGGCTGAGAAAAGCTTTCTGCAAATTCCCTGCCTGCCATGTTAAGGAGCTGGAGAAGAAACTCAGTAGGAAGCTAGCTATAAAACTTTCTCCTATTAGTTTCTTGACGATATTTAGAAGCATTGAGTTTAAGAATCCAGTTATCTAAAATTTTTATAATATATTTATTTATTGCACATTTATCAATAATTTAATTTTATTATTCAAAATTAAATGTTTCATATAATTTATTACAATCAAACATTGAGCCTCTCATGCCAGTGCAATGTTACATGATTCACCATTCACCACCAGGAATTCATGTTTCGCAATTGGGGCTATATTGTCCATCTCATTTAATGGACAATTGAGCAAAAGAGTGAGCTATGATCATGACAACACCAGCGTAATTTAATGAAAACGGAAAATTAAGAATCCTTATACTACTGATTCAAATTTTAATTCTTTCCACAACAAGAGATAGAAGCACAAGCTGGTGAAGCAATCATAGCCAACCTATATTAGCAGCAACCACAGATCACCCATCCTTGCTCTTTCCTTGTTCTGTCTCTTCCTTTCTAGAATCGCATTTATAGCTACAGTTATTTACCAAAAACGTATAGCTTAGATTTTCAGCAAGACTGTGTAATAATGAACTGATTAGTTTTTAGCTAAAGATAAAATTCAACAAAAAAAATATAATGCATGTGTAAAACATGCACAATTACTGGCATGCATATAAAAGTTCTAGCAAGAAATTATTCAAAACAATATATTCACCAGATTCCGAGTCTGGGAATAGCTCCATATTGTGATTCTGGAGTTGGAAGCGCGATCATAAGTGAATTCGGAGGTCCGTGGGTCATTTTGGAATCATTTGTCTAAAGATAGAAATTTGAAGGTTTTTGAGGAGTTGGACCGGAAGTGGACTTTTTGACATCGGGGTCGGAATCCGATTCCGTAAAATTTGACTTGTCTGCAAAATTTGAGGTCAATCGGACGTGATTTGATAGGTTTAAGCATCAAAAGCAGAAGTTTGAAATTCTAAAGTTCATAATGCTTGGATTGGAGGTCGATTCATGATTTTAGTGTTGTTTGATGTGGTTTGAGGCCTCGAGCAAGTCTGTAATGTGTTTTGGGACTAGTTGGTATGATTGGTTG
>NW_017673824.1:99947-108444 GCF_001879085.1 Nicotiana attenuata
GTGGTTTGGGGGTGTCCCGGGGCCTCGTATGGATTCCGGGGTTAGCAGATCGAAAGGTTTTGCCGCAAGTTGAATCAAGACGCTATTGTTCGAGATGACCTTCTTTTTGCTTATGATGAAAACTTCATCAATTTGGTATCTCATGAGACTAGCTGGATAGTAGATGTCTGAGCTACCTCACATGTCACACCAAGAAAAGATTTTTCTCATCTTATACTTGTGTTGATTCTAGAGTTTAAAGATGGGCAATGCTAGTGAAGTTAAGGTGTTTGGTGTTGGCAAATTTGTTTGAAAACTAATAATGGTTCAACGTTAGATTCTTCAAGATGTCAAACATGCTCCATACTTTCCTTTCAATTTGATCTGCCGCAGGAAGAAGGTTACCATAATGCCCTCTTTAATGGCCAATGGAAGCTCACTAAGGGCTCGTTAGTAGTGGCTCGCGGAGTCAAGTATGGTTATTTATATGTGACACAGGGCTTTATCTTAATGACTTCAATAAATATGGTGGAAGGTTGATGCTTTATCAGAATTGTGGAACAAGAAGATTGAGTCATATGAGCGATAGGGGGATTAACGTGTTTTGGCTAAGAAAAGTTTTGTTTTCTGTATCGAAACAAAGCAAAGCTGAAAACGGTGTATCCATTGTTTTAGCAGGCAAACAGAAAAAGGGTTTCCTTTCATAGTCATCTCCCTCAAAAAAGCCCAATTTATTGGAGCTAGTACACTCTAATTTGTGTGGTCCTTTTAAAGTAAGTCAAAAGGTGGTGCACTTTACTTGTTGACCTTCATTGATGATCATCTCGTAAGCTCTGGGTGTTATCCTTTTGAAATCTAAAGATCAAGCACTTGGCGTGTTTAAGGAATTTCAGGCCTTAGCTTGAGAGACAGACGGGGGGAAGAAATTAAAATGTATTCGCAACGACAATGGTGGTGAATATTGTGGTCCCTTTTGATAACTATTGCAAGGAACAAGGAATTTGTCATCAGAAAACTCCGCCCAAGACGCCTCAATTGAACGGTTTAGCATAGAGGATGAATAGAACTCTTAGTTGAGAGAGTTAGATGCTTACTTTCAGAGGCTGAACTTCCAAATACATTTTGGGCGGAAGCACTTAACACTGTTGCCTATGTTATCAATTTGTCTCCTGTGTGTTGCTTTTGGATGCTGGATGTCCCATTACAAAAAGTTTGGTTTGCCAAAGATCTTTCTTATGATCACCTGAGAGTTTTTTGGGTGTAAAGCTTGTGTGCATATTCCTAAAGGATGAGAGATCGAAACTGGATGTCAAAAACTAAGCCAGTGCATCTTTATCGGTTATTGGTCAAGATGAGTTTGGGTATGTTTTTATGATCCAGTTGACAATAAACTTATTAGACGTGGTGATGCCCTATTTCTTTGAAGACCAAACTATTGCCGATATTGACAAACTGAGAAGATCGATTCTTAGAGTAATGAGAGCTTAGTTGATATTGATCCAGTTTCAATTGCTAAGGCACCTATTGCAAATGAAGGAACCCAAGACAATGATAGAGATAATGATCAAGATCAAAATGATCATCTTGGCAATAGATGTTATGGATGCTCCAGTTTGGATTGAATTGGGTTGATCAGCAACCAATTCCTGCACAGGTAACTCCTTCGAATGCTCCTGAAACCTTCTCTAGAAGATCTACAAGGGAGAAGCAAAAATCCATGCGCTATCCTCCTGATGAGTAGAACATGTACTTTTGACTGACATGGGAGAACCTAAGAATTATGATGAAGCCATGCACCAAAGATCAGTGGATCGAAGCGATGGAAGATGAGATGAAGTCACTCCATGAGAACGGCAACATATGAGTTAGTGAAATTGTCGAAAGGTAAGAAGTTTTATCTAACAAATGGATATTCAGAATAAAGTAAGATACCCATACCTCTGCGCCTAGATACAAGGCGAGGTTAGTTGTTAGAGCTTTTGGCCAGAAGAAGTGAGTTGACTTTTGATGAAAGTTTCTCCCATGTTGTGAAGAGGTCTTCTATTCGGTGTGGTTTAGGCTTAGCACAAAGTCTAGATTTAGAGGTTGAGCAGATGGATGTCAAGACTGCTTTTCTTTCATGGTGATTTAGATGAGGAGATTTATATGGAGCAACCTGAGGGTTTTGTAACGAAGGAAAAGAAATTATGTCTGCAAATTGAAAAAGAGCCTGTATGGATTGAAACAAGCTCCAAGGCAATGGTATTTGAAGTTTGAATCTGTCATTGAAGAACAAAGGTACAGAAAAACTTCTTCAGGACCACCGTGTATTCTTCCAGAAGTTCTCTGATGATGATTTTATTATTTTATTACTTTATGTGGATGACATGCTTATTGTTGGCAAGAATAAATCCATAATTGCAGTCCTTAAGAAGCGGTTGAGCAAATCCGTTTGCGATGAAGGACTTGTGGCCAACAAAGAAAATCTTGGGCATTCAAATCCACCGACATAGAGACAAAAAGTAGTTATTCTGTCCCAAAAAGCAATACATTGAGAAGTAATCAAGAGGTTCATATGACAGATGCAAAAGTGGTTAGTACACCTCTTGCTAAACACTTTCAAATTGAGTATTAGTCAGAGTCCATTCTACTGATGACGAGAAAAAAGGAGATGTCTCGTATTCCTTACTCTTCTGTGGTTGGTAGCTTGATGTATGCTATGGTTTGCACTAGACCAGATATTGCGCATGCCGTTGGTACTGTTAGTAGATTCCTTTCCAATCCTGGAAAAGAACATTGGGATGCAGTAAAATGGATATTTAGGTATTTGAAGGTACTGCAGATTTGAGCTATGATTTGGCAATGGCAAGCCTGAACTTGTTTGTTACACAGACTCTGATTTAGGAGGGCAATCTTTGAATTCAAAGATCGACTTCCGGTTATTTGATCACTTTTGCAGGGGAGATGTTTCTTGGCAATCTAGACTACAGAAGTGCATAGCTCTATCCACCACAGAAGAGCCGAATATATTTGCTGTCACAGAAGGTGCCAAAGAACTATTATGATGAAGTTTATTAATGATCTTGGCTTTGAGCAGCCAAGGTACATCTTATTTTGTGATAATCAGAGTGTTACCTGTCTCACCAAGCACTCCACTTTTCATTCTAAGACCAAACATAAAAATAGAAAGTATCATTGGATAAGAATGGTTGTGGAAGAGAAATTATTTGAGGTTGAGAAGATACACACTGATGTTTGCAGATAAACATGAATTTTGCAGAAAATTGGCAGGCATAAAGCCTGTCAATGGTTCCTCTAACTTGAAGACACATTTGCTCCCTTGGCTAGAGGGGGAGTTTGTTGGACACATGCCCATGTTGTCCAGCCAAAGGCCCAATGGCCTAATCCTATTCTCTTTTGGTTTTCATTCCTATTTGGAATTGGATTCGGTTTATTCCTATTTTGAGTGGGTTTTGGCTTTAAGGAGAAAGCACCACTCATGATCTATAAATAGGACAACTTTGGAGAATTATTCTATGCTCATTTGATACAAGTCTTTGAAATACTTAAGCATATAAGAGTGGTTTAGAGAGAGCTTTCATCAAGAGAGAAGAGAGAAGAGAGAAGAAAAATATTTTGTTTTTGCTGCAGATTTTTATTCTGGACCAGCCAACATTCAAATCACGTTTTCCGATTCGTTAACCGTTGGATCGGGCTGAAATTTTGACTGACTGTTTGTAGCATCTTGGTCTTGGATATGAACTGTCGAGATCGGATTTGGAGCCGTAGCATCTGATTTCGAGCCTCGAACAACAGCTTTGTTTTGTGGATTATACTCTTTCTTCAATTGATTAGTTGTTGCTCTTGTTGCTATTGTTGCTCCGTATTTGGCCCTTGTTATGTAGCCAATTTGGAGAACATTTGTAATCTTCTTTTGTTATAAGTGGAGCTTTTTGGATCTTTGTTATCCCGTGGTTTTTACCTTCGATTTGAAAGGTTTTCCACGTTTAAAATTTGGTGTTCTTTATGTTTCTTAATTTTCGGGTTTGCCTCTTCCTCAACATAACAACAATAACATGCCCGAAGCAACAAAATCAACTGGAAACTGCTATAACTTAGGATTTTTGCGTTTAAATTCAATATATATACGCCTATCTATTCTATTTTGTGGTGTAGCACTTTTTTTCTTTTTTCTATTCTTAAAACGGAATAGCATTCTTCTATATATTTAAAAATAATTTAACTTTGAATTTTTACGGCGTCGCAAATGTCTATGACGTGGTTTCAAAAGCACAAATACCAAAAGTGTTTTTTCATTCTTAAATTTTCGTATCTAATCAAATACCGTCACATAAAATAATGACGATGTGAGTAATTCATTACATATGTACGTCTTTCATTTTTCCACTACATACAATATATATATCCGAACTCAAGGCAGTGGATGTTCACTACAAGTAGTGTTGATTGTCATCGATTGCAATTACCCACTAGGAATCAATGGTAAAATCAGGAATTTTTTCAAGATTTCATACTTGAAAGAATTAAAGAAAAAATTTCGACAAAGGGTATTCGATATATATATTATGTACCTCAAAAACCTGATATTTGCCTATATATATAACAGTGTTAATTTTCTGACAAAGGGTGGTCATTGAAATACCCTTACCAAAGTGTAGCTTTGGCCCCTGCTAGGGCACGGGCTGTTGCTGCCTCGGTCAGCGGGAAGGGAACGTCAACACCGCCGCCGCCAGCCATGGTATGTTTCTCCGGCAGCCGTGGATTACCGAGAACTTTACTACACTCCACCACAAATGTCTTGTCTTGAGCTGCATATCCTTATGTTATGTCTAAACCAACCTTCCATTTTGATGATTTTTTTTGTTATCCTTTTTCTCATCACCACCCTTTAATTTCTCACTTGCACTAGTAATTTCTATAATAATGATTTAGCTCTATTTGAGATTCTTTCAATCTCATATTTATCAAGAAGTGACATCTCAGTCTTGCTTGGACTTGAATGAATTGGAACAACAAACATTTCGGTGAAGACTGCATTTCTTGGTAGAAAGCAAAAACTGGGATTTTTGTTTGGAAATGTGTGATTAAGTTCGACGCCTTGATTGCAGGGTTTTTGAAAAGCGCACAAGCAGAACTGAAGTAATGAAATAAACCTTACTAAGATACTTTACCTTATGAATTTTTACTACTCTTCAGTCATAGCTTCTTCTTTTTTGTAGTAATAATCAAAAGCTCTTTTTAGTAATGTTAGGACAAAAACCTTATAGGTAGGACAAAAACTTCACAGAGAAGTGAAAAGATCTTTTTAGTAATGTGAAGGTGAAATTGGTCATATATATATCTGAATTTGAAAATAGGGTAAAATGAAAACTGTAAACTGAAAAAGTCATATTGTAGTTGGACAGTCGCATGAAATAGTGTTCATTTAGCGTACACAGACCCACTAAATTCTATAGAATCAACGTAATTATAGAATTCAAAATGCCGAGGTACCCTTCCAAATCGAGGGCAAGTCCAATTGTAGCTTTCACGTTCGCAGTTTAAAAATTGAGCATCTTTGCCTTCCTTCTTTGAGAGCGAAGAGCACCCTGGAAAAGAAATTTGTATTTATACTGTATTAAAATCCAATAATCAAAACTTGTGCAGTAAAATTCTTATTTTTTAGAAGAAGCAGAATTTTCTTTTATTCAATTTCATGGAACAAGCTCAATAGCAATCCACATGAGTTATCTATGTTGCAATGCCACATAGATAACTGAAAGAATGTGCAAGTAAGAAATAATTATCACGACCCAAACCCCGCACTGGTCGTGATGGCGCCTCTCGTGAAGACGAGGCCAGCCAACTAACCCAACTCGTCTTTTCAAAATAATTTAAACATGAATAAACAGCTAAAAATATGACTTAATAATATTAATTAGCGGAATTACAACCCCACACAGCCCTAATCGGGGTGTTACAAGTCACGAGCATCTATTAGAATGTAAGTACAACCTCAAGGTCTAAAATACACTAATCAAGAATAATGAACAAAGGAGAAGAACGATGCTGCGAACGCTGGCAGTCACCTCGTGAAAACTCCTTATATCTCTGACTCTGATCAGCCAAACCCCTACCGGGTGAATAAATACCTGCATCTGCACACCGGGGTGCAGGGAGTAAAGTGAGTACTCCAACTCAGTGAGTAATAAAGGTAAATAACAATTGAGCGGTAAGAAATCACGTATGTCATATCATCATGCCTATATAAAAGTAGTGTAAAAACCTTTTGAGAAAAACAGTGAAGCTTGGAAATCTTTAGAAATATCTTTAGCTCAGTTTAAAACCTCTTTGGAAATGACTTTTTCAACAGTATGCCAAACGAATGCAATTCAAATAGTGCAGATAAGCACAGAGTCCGTCCCTCGGGCACCACACTCAATTAACAAATAATGTCAGGCTATCCGGTAGATATCTCATGAAGTAGCACGACAACAGATAAGGCAAGCAAATAAAAATAAGTAAAACACACAGAAACAGTACTAGTACCACTGCGGCGCGCAGTCCGATTCCACATACCGCTGCGGCGTGCAGCCCGATCAGTTTATCGTCGACGGCGCTCACTGGGGGTGTGGCAGACTCCGGGAGGGCCCCATACGGCCCAAGCGCAATATCAAGCCATCTCGTGGCATCAATCTAGGCCCTCGGCCTCATATCAATATCAGTATAACACTGTTGCGGCGTGCAGCCGATCCAAACGTATCCTCACAATACAGGCCCTCGGCCTTATCCAGTCAAAGATTAACAAGCGACTACTAAAAAACAGCAAATTTGTGACCGTCAAATCAGTTGCAAAATCAGTTGCAAATCGTATTTTTTCGACCGATTTGCGACTGAAAGTGTCAGTCAAGAAAACACGTGGTCACAATATATTTGTGACTGAATCAGTCGAAAAATTGCGACGGATTCAATCGCAAACTTGAAAAATTGCGGGACATTTGAAATTAAGCAATTTGCGACCGAATCAGTCGCTAAAGTTGCGACAGAATCAGTCGCTAATTCGAGTTGAAACAGTCGTAAATAACAATTATTAAATAATTAAAAATATTGAAAATTCTCCATTTGCGACTGATTCAGTCGCAAAAATTAAGAATATTGATGAGAAATTTTCAATTTGCGACTGAATCAGTCGCAAAATCTGGATAATTCCTGGTGAACTTTGTGTTGGATTCAGTCGCAAATCTTGCATTTTTAGGCAGAATCCTACTGTATTTTTAATTACCCACTTGCCAAAAAAAAACAGCCAACCAAAACCCTAACAATTAAGCAAAACCTAATGTAACAATCCAAAATTCAATATTTACCACAAAGCGAACAATAATATTTATTAAACAATTCAACCAACTAATGAAACAACAAACTATCAAACAACATAAATTAACATGTCTCTACTTCAACTGTAAAACATTCAAATAGCCTATTCAGATTCAATCTCCTCCTCAGACTCAGACTCAAACTCAGACTCCATGTGCAGCTCTTTTCTTGCTTTTTTTTTTTTTTAAACAATTTTTGGATCAAAGCCTGAGTTTCATGAAGTTCTTGCGACATTTGATCCATTTTTGACGCATAGATTCATGTCTTCTTGGGAAACTGATGCCCAGTGAATAATGTTGTTGGTGGATGACTGGAGGATGGATGTACTCCAAATCCCGTGACTCGACCTTTATTTTATTATTTTCACGAGAAATAAGAAAAGAAAGTTAAAAGAAGTAAGAAAACAAACAAGCAACTTTCCAAATTTAATCTCTGCCTAACGTACGAAAACATAGGGTGTAACACGGGGTTGACCTCGATACATTGTTGTGACACTAGGAAACCCAAGAATTTTCCTGAAGCTACACTGAATGCTCACGTTTTTTGGGTTTAGTTTCATTATATAGTTGCCTGAGGATTCCTTTTACGCAGGTGCGGTTTCCTTTACCCTTCTAAAATTCCGCATCTGCGGTCCTACTGTCGCATCCGCGACTCCGCAGATGCGGTCAGCATCTCCGCACCTGCGATGCCTGTCGATTCTGCGGTTCTTGACTCGCTTCTGCGGTACCGCTTCTGCGGTCTCATTTCCGCAGAAGCGAAAATACCAGAAGCAGCACAGGTTCTGCAATCCCCTAAGCTCAAAACTTCCTGTTAGCCATCCGAAATCACCCCGAGGCCCTCGGGACCTCAACCAAAAATACAAACATATCCTAAAACCGTTTTCAAACTTGTTCCAATCATAAAAACACCTCAAACAACACTGAAACCATCATTTCTCATCGAATTCAAGCCTAAGTCCTTCTAAAACTTCCGAAACACGCATTCGATCAAAAACCCAACCAAAACACCTCCGAATGACCTGAAATTTTGCACACACATCCAAAATCACCTAACGAAGCTACTGCAACTCTCGGAATCTCATTCCGACCCTCGGATCAAAATCTCACCTATCCACCGGAATTCGCCAAAATACTAACTTCGCCAATTCAAGCCTAATTCTACACCG
>NW_017673824.1:108903-118434 GCF_001879085.1 Nicotiana attenuata
TCCATCTCATTTAATGGACAATTGAAGCAAAAGAGTGAGCTATGATCATGACAACACCAGCGTAATTTAATGAAAACGGAAAATTAGAATCCTTATACTACTGATTCAAATTTTAATCTTTCCACAACAAGAGATAGAAGCACAAGCTGGTGAAGCAATCATAGCCAACCTATATTAGCAGCAACCACAGATCACCCATCCTTGCTCTTTCCTTGTTCCGTCTCTTCCTTTCTAGAATCGCATTTATAGCTACAGTTATTTACCAAAAACGTATAGCTAAGATTTTCAGCAAGACTGTGTAATAATGAACTGATTAGTTTTTAGCTAAAGATAAAATTCAACAAAAAAAATATAATGCATGTGTAAAACATGCACAATTACTGGCATGCATATAAAAGTTCTAGCAAGAAATTATTCAAAACAATATACTCACCAGATTTTGAGTCTGGGAATAGCTCCGTATGGTGATTCTGGAGTTGGAAGCGCGATCACAAGTGATTTCGGAGGTCCGTGGGTCATTTTGGAATCATTTGGCTAAAGATAGAAATTTGAAGGTTTTTGAGGAGTTTGACCGGAAGTAGACTTTTTGATATCGGGGTCCGAATCCGATTCCGTAAGTTGAGTGGGTCCGTAATGTCGAATATGACTTGTCTGCAAAATTTGAGGTCAATCGGACGTGATTTGATAGGTTTAAGCATCGAAAGTAGAAGTTTGAAATTCTAAAGTTCATAATGCTTGGATTGGAGGTCGATTCATGATTTTAGTGTTGTTTGATGTGGTTTGAGGCCTCGAGCAAGTCTGTAATGTGTTTTGGGACTAGTTGGTATGATTGGTTGGGGTCCCAGGAGCCTCGGGTGGATTCCGGGTGGTTAACGGATCGAATTTGGGTAAAAAGCTGCTGCTGGTTGCCGGTATCTGGTTTCCTTCTTCGCGATCACGAAGGGAGTCTCGCAAACACGAAGAGGAAAGTGGGAGCTGCTGGATTTGGCCTTCGGGCACGCGAAGAGGAAGTCGCGAACGCGAAGGGGAGGACGGAGCAGCTACGCGAACGCGGGGGAGAGATCGCGAATGCGTAGAAGGAAAACTGGGCCTGGGGTCATTGGCCTACGCGAACGCGAGTCCTGGTACGCGAACGCGAAGGAGCTGGGTAACTGGCCTTCGCGAACGCGAGCGACAGGCCGCGAACGCGAAGAAGGGCGGACCTGGGCTGGGCAGAATGTTTAAAATCGGGATTTGAGTTCATTTCACCCATTTTTTCTATTGGCTTAGGCGATTTTTGGAGCTTTTGAAGAGGGGGTTCCGTCATTCATCATGAGGTAAGTAATTTATGCTAGTTTTGAGTTAAATACAAGGTTTATATATGGATTTAAACATGGAAATTTGTAGAAAAATTGGGGTTTGAGGGAAAACCTAGAAAATTAGTGTTCTTGGATTTTGACCACGATTTTGGATATGGAATTTAGAGAAAATTATATATTTGAATTCGTGAAGCTATGGGTAAACTTATTCTTCGAAAATTTTGGAAATCCGGGCACGTGGGCCGGAGGGCATTTTCGTCAACTTTTCGATCGGGGTTAGGAATTGTTATAAATTGGGTTGTAATAAATAATCGAGTATATATTAATGGATTGGTATCATTATTGGCTAGCTTTGGAGCTTTGTTCATCGGTTCGAGTCTTCGGAAGGGCGTGGAATGCCGGTTATGGATCTTCGGAGCGAGGTGAGTCTCTTTTCTAACCTTGTAAGAGGGAATTGTCCCCATAGGTGAAATAATTGGTTATGTGCTCCTATTTGTGGGGGCTACGTACGCACGAGGTGACGAGAGTCCGTGCATAGCTACTATTATGCTATTGTCCGGGTGTTCTAGGACCCAAAAGCATGCTATACTTGGATGAATTGTAAACTTATTGACAGCTCGAATTGCTTAAACCACATCAAATTAATAAATAATTTCAAAAAGGTTTAAACTTCTTTTCTTACATTGTTAAAAGAGAAAGTGGCTTTTATTTGAATAAATATTCCCCGATAAATTCTTAATTGGCTATCTGAGCATGTATTTCTATGTGTACCTGCATCGCACGTATGATTCGCGAGCAGGGTGATTGTTTATTTTATGTTGACCGCGTCGCATGGATAGTTCGCGAGCGGGGTAATAGATGCATCTATGGTTCGCGCCGTTTGACCCTCGGCAGTGCACAGTTTATTTTCTGTTGGAGCGGGCCGTACGCCTCGGCATGATTTGCGTATGCTTGTATTGCTGCCTTGAACTTATTGAAGTTGTTATTGCCTCTTTATGGCTTGAGAATATTTGGATAAATAATGAAAAGGAAATTTTGGGAAACTTCCTACAAAAGAAATAATTGTTTACTTGTTTCCTCCTATTGGATTAAAAATCATGTTTATAAGAGTCCACGATTTAATGAATTGTTGACATCATTATTGGACCACTAGTAAGTGTCGAAGTCGACCATCTCGTCTCTACTTCTTCGAGATTAGACGGGATACTCATTGAGTACACGTTGTTTTCGTACTCATACTACACTTCTGTGCATTTTTGTTGCACGGGTATATTTAACTCTAGTGGCCTACTGAGCGTAGCAGCACGGATGATTCAGGGACTAGGTGAGTTGCATTATTCGAGGTGGCCCGCAGCTAGTATAGTCCCTTCTAGTATATTGTATTTACTTTCTGTCCACTGTATTCCAGACGGATGTTGTATTATATTATTTCTTAGAAATTGCTCATGCACTTGTGACACCGGGTTCTGGGAATGGTTTTGAAATATTTTGTATTAATTGCTTGTTATTTAATTTGAATTGAAGCAGTTGTCTCTTTACTTATGAAATTAGAAGGAAAAATCTGGGTTTTTAAAATGGTCTAAATTTGAATCTAAATGAGTATTCTAGTTGGCTTGCCTGACAGCAGTGTCCGGCGCCATCACGACCCTTAGCGGATTTTGGGTCGTGACAATATGGTATCAGAGTTCTAGGTTCCCGTAGGTCTCACGAGTCATGAGCAAGTCTAGTAGAGTCTCGCAGATCGGTACGGAGACGTCTGTACTTATCCTCGGGAGGCTACAGGGCTGTTAGGAGTACTTCCCTTCTTGATTCCTTATCGTGCGATTTGATCCTTGGGGGCGTATTCCTTTAATTCATTCCTACTCAATCTTACGCGACGCGAGCTGCTTGTTATAAATCGAGAATTGAAGAACTGTAATGGTGCTACAGATGTGATACGTGATGTTTCTCCCAGTATAGTTGATCGGATTACTATCGTCGCTTTATGGAAGAATGTTTTATTATTTCAGCCCAGTAGTGGTACTTCTGAGGGCCCGGAGGCTAGGCATAAGTTGCCATGATGCTTATGAACTATTGTTCTGCAGTATTGATATGATGGTAGGACATTTGCCTATTTGTCGGGGCGTTGAATGATTTGATGGGAAGTTTACTCAGTGCATGATTTAGAGATTCGGTATTTTATTCCCGGCGGGGAAAAGGCAATCGGGCTGAGAATGGTTAGATGTGGGCTGGCGGAGTAATGAGACTTGGTATTTGCAAGCATGGTAGAGCTTTCTTCTATGATGGGGTGTCGTCGTCCTAATTGAACGTATCAAGTTCGTCGGTGTTATGATCTTCTGCAATTCGCCTTTGGGGCTAGCTATTGTGAGATAGTATCAAAAGTGCGGCTGTCAGATATCGCAGGGTGCGGTAGTTCAGGGTTGAATCAGTGTTTCTAATGTCGACTGTATGAGAAAGATAATCTTCCGAAAGGTGTAAAGTTAGCAGCAATTGTGGGTTTAAGTGCCACG
Organism: Nicotiana attenuata; assembly: GCF_001879085.1. Taxonomy (NCBI): domain Eukaryota; kingdom Viridiplantae; phylum Streptophyta; class Magnoliopsida; order Solanales; family Solanaceae; genus Nicotiana; species Nicotiana attenuata. The sequence goes on from NW_017673824.1 coordinate 112,712, forward strand.
AAGATAGATTTTTATTTAAGGCAGCAGCTCAGCAGTAAAGGATGAGGAAAGGCATGTGGGAAGTGTCAGGCGGTAGCTAAAATTTCTAGAAGGACAAGTATAAGAGGCAAAGGTCGAGTAGTCGATTAAAGGGACGAGTTCCGCCAAAGTGGGAGAGTGGCGGAGTTGCATATGGGCATTGGGGTAGGATGACTGTGCACCTTAAGGAGAGTCTGGGATGACTTGGGAATTTTAGTGATTTGGTGATTGAGGTCTACAGATTTAATTTCAAGCATGGGCGATTATGCGGCAGGAAATTTGATATAACGGGAAGGAGCTGGCGGAGTAGAAGAAGGATACAACAAAGCTTTGAATTGGGAGGATGTTTCCGCAAATTTAATTGAGTCCACGAGGGGTGAATGGACTTGTGCAACTAGAGAGTGAGCTCAAACTCAGGTGGGTTATTCCCGGAGAGCAGGTTAGCGGTCGCATAGTTGGCGAAGCTTCCGCGATGAATTCTATTGGTTATGTAGCAAAAAGATCGGTCGTGCGAATGTGGTTGATGATTCAGAGTATAAAAAGGGGGTTTTACAATAAGATTCGGAGAATTTTGGCAGTTGATTGCGCAAGGTTACGTCAATAAGAGATAAAGAGTCCTGGTGAATGCCTGAGTTGTGTAATAATGGCTTCAAGCTAAGTGGGAGAGTCCCACCGCCTATGATTGGGTTGCATGGTTAACTACTCGCGGGGTTTCTAGTTATTAGCATATTGATGGGTTACTTCAGCTACGGGAAAAGAACACAAGTGGTAACTTGAGCAAAGGAATTATTAAAGGTGGGCTATCGTTAGCCTTATTGGCCCATGTTCAGACTTGGGGAAGGATTCAGGATTGTGCTTTGTAAAGATGCGGGTTCCAAGGGAATGATTCTGCCAGGTGCTTCACCAATGGGTATTCATGTGCTAGAAGATTTATGGAATTGATTATATTCGGGGCCAAGTCAGACCGGGTGGCTCTCAACAACGGTCCTAGTGAATTCAAAAGATAAAGTGTGATGCCTAATGATTTTGAGCCTATAGGTACGGCTAAGAATCAAGCTTGATAGTAGCCTATGAGAACAGGCNCGATCAAGTTATGCAAGTGAATTGTGACGGTGCGTGCGAGGCTTGTCGCCTGCCGTAGTTAGTGTTATTCAGAAAGTATTCTACCGTTGTGGCCTGTTATGTGGAGGTGGACCCCGGAAGGGCTATGGTGGTTTAGACCACTACTTAGAGATTTACATATTCTACGGTCATGAGAATTCACCTGTGTGTTGCTATGGTCCTCCTGAAGTGAGTTAAGTGGAAAGTTTTATATGATGAAGTGTCAATCTAACAGTGGTTCCGAAGCTATGATGAAAAACAAGTTCTATCGTATATTGGCATGTTAAGTGCGGTGAGTGGTATGGAATCTGAAGTGAAGATCAAGGTAGCAGTTCGGTGTTGACAAGGATGTCACGAGCTCGGATAAGCAGGAAAGGAGTTTCGATGCTTAAAGTAAGTTGGTTTTGTCATCAGCGTCACCTGAGATCGGTGTTTTGTGAAAAGGGCTTTGCATCCTGGTTAATGATTCTTGATCGCTTTTCAGCGCTAGTGCGGCCGGTGGTTTGGAGGTACGACCCAGTTAATTGTTATGGTACGTTGTTGAAGTGTGTCCCACAGGAAGATTGTATAAGTGTGGCAGGTAGTCACATGATTGATTAAAGACTTAAACCAAGTATGAAGGTTGTGATAATATCGTTGATTTGAGAATATATGCCTGGAGGGCACTCAGTCTATTGAGTCGTGGACTGCGGATGATTTCTCCGAGTATGATGGATGTTCTTATGTGTTATGAGCGGAAGATGAGTTATTATGGACCTTTGAAAGGTAATTAGCCTAGTTCAGTGCGATTAGAATCGGCTTGAGGTCGGTGAATGGATTCAAATGTGAATATGGTCTCTATATAAGGCCAAACGTGTTCAATTCAGTAATGCACTCCTTATGGAGGAGTAGTCAGGGTGTTATTTTGTAGTCAGATATTTCATGTAGTGATACGTCGCGCCGTGTGAGTTGGGAGGCGGCTTGAGAAATTGCTTATGTGTTGAGGATCCGCGTAGAGATGATGTTATATGAGCAGGATGGCTTTTGAGATTTCAAATCGTATATCGCACCTCAGTTGTGCTTGAGTTTTGTGGCTTTTGGCGCTATATGTCTCCCCAGGGATGAAATTATGCACTTAGTGTGCTTGTGACCGATATTCAGTATATTATTGAAATGAGCAATCTAGCTCGGTGTGTATCTCCTTATGCGAGTTTTATGGGTGGATCGGGTGGCACGCCGCCATGGTTATGTTGTTCAGATCGGGTTGCGCGCCGCAACAGTGTGAAGCTGAGTACAGTTCCTCGTATCGGTTTTTATGTGTTTTGTTTCCTATTTTATGAGGAAAGCTTATATTAGCTGTGTGCCCGCGTCGCATGTATGATTCGCGAGCGGGGTATTTGTTTAATTAAGTCGACCGCATCGCATGTATGATTCGCGAGCGGTGTAGTTGAATTTCCTTCTCAAGATTTGCTTTCCTTTATATCGCGTTCGATATGGTAGCATATTGGCACATTGAAGCATCATATGGGACTTTTGGTCATGTCGGGGTGGCTTATTGCCTGAGCAGTTCGTACTGGGTGAGACGAAAACATTGAATTCGAGATCACTGCAATCTGAGTATATGAAATATATCAAGGAGCTAAGACCATTGCTTGGTTCAGAATGAGATGATAGTTCTTGCGAGAAGTATAGACCCAATGAATTGTTGTTTCGGCAGTGGTTATGAATTTATACAGATCTCATCCGTCGTGTCGGTATTGTAAGAGTTAGAACAAGACCTATGTATGTCATGCGGTGCAATGGGAGCATCAGATTCGTGTAATTTCGACTAAGTTGATCAGAAAATGTTATTATGGTCCGGTGAGAAAAGTGATGCAAGGTGTGAATTCAGCAAAGTTATGCAGTTATGTTTGGGTACAGCGTGTAGTGATTGATATGGTGATCGTATGTTGGAAACAGGTCGGGCATAGAATTTTGGATGTTGGAATTGGGCTCAAAGGCTTATTTGCTTGAATAAAAGGGAATATCTTCAGAATTGATCGAGCTGATGTGCTCAACTGAGTTGTGGTAGCACGGGAAGGTGCATGAGAAGTTAAACAGTGATTTCAGACTACTCCAGTGTAGTTCTCAGCACGTTCGAGGACGAACGTATGTTTAAGTGGGAGAGAATGTAACGACCCGACCGGTCGTTTTGAGCTCTAGCGCGTCGTTCATCAGTCAGAGGCCATGAACAGCTTCATTTCAGGTTTTATGACTTGTACGCGCGGTCGGAATCGAATTTCGGGAAGTTCAGAGTTGATTTGGAAAGAGAATTCTCATTTCGGAAGCTTAAAGTTGAAAGAATTAACTAAGATTGGATTTTTGAGTAAACGACCTCGGAATCAGGATTTGAAGGTTCCAGCAGGTTTGTATGATGATTTCGGACTTGGGTGTATGTCAGGATTGGGTTTTGGAAGACCCGAGAATGTTTTGGCGCCTATTGTGGAAGTTAGCATTTCGGTATTATCGATGTCCGTTTGGGATTACGAGTCTAGGAATAGCTCCGTATGGTGATTCTGGAGTTGGAAGCACGATTGGAAGTGAATTCGGAGGTCCGTGGGTCATTTTGGAATCATTTGGCTAAAGATAGAAATTTGAAGGTTTTTGAGGAGTTTGACCGGAAGTGGACTTTTCGATATCGGGGTGCGAATCCGATTCCAGAAGTTGGAGTGGGTCCGTAATGTCGAATATGACTTGTCTGCAAAAATTGAGGTCAATCGGACGTGATTTGATAGGTTTAAGCATCGAAAGTAAAAGTTTGAAATTCTAAAGTTCATAAAGCTTAGATTGGAGGTCGATTCATGATTTTAGTGTTGTTTGATGTGGTTTGAGGCCTCGAGCAAGTCTGTAATGTGTTTTGGGACTAGTTGGTATGATTGGTTGCGGTCCCGGGGGCCTCGGGTGGATTCCGGATGGTTAACGGATCGAATTTGGGTAAAAAGTTGCTGCTGGTTGCTGGTATCTGGTTTCCTTCTTCGCGATCGCGAAGGGTGTCTCCCGAAAACGAAGAGGAAAGTGGGAGCTGCTGGATTTGGCCTTCGCGAACGCGAAGAGGAAGTCGCGAACGCCAATGGGAGGGCAGAGCTGCTACGGAGGAAAACTGGGCCTGGGGTCATTGGTTAAAATCGGGATTTGAGTTCATTTCACCCATTTTTTCTCTTGGCTTAGGCGATTTTGGGAGCTTTTGAAGAGGGGGTTCCGTCATTCATTATGAGGTAAGTAATTTATGCTAGTTTTGAGTTAAATACATGGTTTATATATGGATTTAAACATGGAAATTTGTAGAAAACTTGGGGTTTGAGGGGAAACCTAGAAAATTAGTGCTCTTGGATTTTGACCACGATTTTGGGTATGGAATTAGGAGAAAATCATATATTTGAGTTCGTGAGTTCATGGGTAAACTTTGTCTTCGAAAAATTTAGGAATCCGGGCACGTGGGCCCGAGGGCATTTTTGTCAACTTTCCGATCGGGGTTAGGAATTATGATAAATTGGATTAATATGGGAAGTTTATCGTATATTAATGGATTTGCATAATCATTGTCTAGTTTTGGAGTGTTGTGCATCAATTTGAGTCTTCGGAAGGGCGTGGAATGCCGGTTATGGATCTTCGGAGCGAGGTGAGTCTCCTTTCTAACCTTGTAAGAGGGAATTGTCCCCATAGGTGAAATAATTGGTTATGTGTTCCTATTTGTGGGGGCTACGTACGCAAGAGGTGACGAGAGTCCGTGCGTAGCTACTATTATGTTATTGTCCGGGTAGTCTAGGACCCAAAAGTATGCTGTACTTGGAATAATATTAATGTTGTTTACAGTTGAATTGCCTAAATCCTGTCGATTTGCTAAATAAATTTCAAAAAGGATTAAACTTCTTTTCTTAAATTGTTAAAAGAGAAAGTGGCTTTTGTTGAATAAATACTCCCCGATAAATTCTTAATTGGCTATCTGAGCATGTATTTCTATGTGTGCCTGCGTTGCATGTATGATTCGCGAGCAGGGTGATTGTTTATTTTATGTTGACCGCGTCGCATGGATAGTTCGCGAGCGGGGTAATAGATGCATCTATGGTTCGCGCCGTTTGACCCTCGGCAGTGCACATTTTATTTTCTGTTGGAGCGGGCCATACGTACCACGGTGTTAATTGCGCATGCTTGTATTGCTGCCTTGAACTTATTGAAGTTGTTATTGCCTCTTCATGGCTTGAGAATATTTGGATAAATAATGAAAAGGAATTTTGGGGAAAACTTCCTATAAAAGAAATAATTGTTTACTTGTTTCCTCCTATTGGATTAAAAATCATGTTTATTAGAGTCCACGATTTAATGAATTATTGACATCATTATTGGACCATTAGTAAGTGTCGAAGTCGACCATCTCGTCTCTACTTCTTCGAGATTAGACGGGATACTCATTGAGTACACGTTGTTTTCGTACTCATACTACACTTCTGTGCATTTTTGTTGCACGGGTATATTTAACTCTAGTGGCCTACTGAGCGTAGCAGCACGGATGATTCAGGGACTAGGTGAGTTGCATTATTCGAGGTGGCCCGCAGCTAGTATAGTCTCTTCTAGTATATTGTATTTAC
>NW_017673825.1:0-776 GCF_001879085.1 Nicotiana attenuata
ATTCCCCACTTTATGAAGGGCCATGGCGAGGTGACTGAATGGAGGAGTTCCCCCGCCTGATGTATCATGGGGGCGTACTTTTGGCACTGCTCGCATCTTCGAACATAATCTGCTGCCTCTTTTTTCATGGTAGGCCAGTAATAACAGGCGCGGATGAGGCATCGGACAAGGGCGTGATTCCCTGTATGGGCGCCACAATGGCCCTCGTGCACCTCTTCTAGTACTTGCCTCGTTTGATGTGGCCCGAGGCACTTCACAAGGGGACCACCAAACGTTCTCTTATAGAGATCACGATTTATCAGGCTGTACCGAGCAGCTTGCACCCGGAGTTTCTTGGCTTCTTTTTTTTCGCGTGGGAGTATTCTGTCCTGCAGGTAGGATAGAAACTGGTTGCGCCAGTCCCAAGTCAAGTTTAAAGAGAATACCTCGGCATGGTCGACGGCCGAATGGAGGAGAGTGACCATATTTTCTTTGTTGATATTTTTGGTGGCTGCGGCTAGTTTAGCTAGGCTATCTGCCTTGACGTTTTGTGCCCTGGGGATTTGCTCGAAGTGACATTCGTCGAACTCAGGCATCAGCTTGCGGATTTATCATGCGGCCACACTTCATCATTGTGCGGTCCGCGTCAACATCTTCAGAAAGCAAGTCTCAAAAGTAAAGCAACCCAGTGCGGCCGCGTGTCATCATCGTGCGGACCGCACAGACCCCGCAGGGGTATTTTTCGTCCGGTTTTTCTTAACTTAGTATAAATAGAATATTTGCCTATTTTTAGGGTA
>NW_017673825.1:3327-65910 GCF_001879085.1 Nicotiana attenuata
CCGACGATCATCTGTATGGTGCGTGCTGGAGAAGGTGGTTTTGGTGGTCCTTGGGATTGGTCGCGTCCTCTGGCGAAATTAGCCCTTCCTTTATCGCTGAGCAGCTCCTTCAGGTATCCCTGGTTCAGCATTCTGACCACCTCCTGTCGTAGACCTATGCAATCTTCGGTCTTGTGTCCTCTTTCCTGATGGAATTCGCATAGGATGTTCGACCTCCTTGCACTAGGATCTGATTTCATTTTTTGTGGCCACTGCACCTTCATGCCCAGCTTCTCCAGTGCGTACACTATTTCTGAAGGGGAGACACAAAAGTTATGAGCGGATAATAATGGGGGCATACCTCTTTCATTCCGAAGCGGGGCATCTGGATGTCTTGGAGGAGGCGGATTGGGAGTTCTAAAGTAAGGGTGATGCCTTTCTCTATTGAAGCGTGGGAGTGGTTCCCGTCGCCCGCCGTTGCGTCGATCCCTCCTTAACTCTGATTGTAGTGACATTAGTCATTGGGCTGGACCGTTAAGATCGTCTTCATCCGCTCTCACTTCGGCGCAATAGGCATTATGAATCTCTTTCCACGTGGTGGGGGGATACTTCATGAGTTGGTTGAGCAGCTTCTTGGTTGCTTTTGATCCGTCTCTATTCAACCCGTTTTGGAAAGCTGCGACCGCCATTCGTTCTGATACGTTTGGCAGTCCCATTCTTACCTTGTTGAATCGGGCCAGGAAGTCCATGAGTCCTTCACCTGTTGTTTGCCTGATGGCGAAGATATCGTTGACCTAGCTTCGGCCTTCTTTGCTCCTGCATGAGCGGTGGCGAACTTGTCCGCCATCTCTTCGAATGTCGATATCGATCTGGCTGGCAGTTGAGAGTACCATGTTAGCGCTCCTCCTGTCAAAGTTTCACCAAACTTTTTCAACAACACGGATGGCACCTGTTCTTTCGATAGGTCATTGCCTTTTACGGCGGGCACATAATGGATCAGATGGTCTTCCGGATCCGTGGTCCCATCGTATATCTTCAAGTACGGTGGCATCTTGAAGGTTTTAGGGATTGGGTGAGGAGCAGCTTCCTCACTATACGGTTTCTCGACGAACCTTCCCACATTGCGTTTCGGTAGTAGCTTAGGGGCACCAGGTATCTTGTCTACCCTTTCCTGGTGCTCCTTCATTTGATCACGAAGCGCTTTATTCTCGTTCTCCATTTCTTCCATTTTCTTAAGGATGGTTGCGAGCGCATCATCGCTTGCATTGGTATCGGTGTGGGCGTTACTTGTTCGTACAATACTGGGCTCACCAGCGGCAGCGGCGATTTCTGCCATTGACGAATCTTTGATATTTCCCTGAGGTGGTTTCTCGAGCATGCTGCTTAGAGTGTTCGTCAACCATTCCTCTAGTAGCTTTTTGACTACTGGGGGCGTTTCCTTTGCTGCAGATGTAGAAGTCCCTCTTTCATGCAAAATCGTTAGATCTTCGAGTGAAGAGGGTGAGATCTCTCCCTCCGGTACACTACTTGGTGTTACATTCGCGGTATTTTCTCTACCGGCTTCGTTGAGTGGGCCTATGAGTTTGGTTGAGACATCTGCTATCATCTTCAGCCTTGATTCTTTATCTGCCATTTGTTAGTTTCTATGAGGTCTGAAGAACAGTGATTGTTGTTTTTGATATCCTAGATGTGAACTATGATTTCGACTACCGAAATCCCCACAGACGGCGCCAAATTGTTTGACTCAAAAGTTGTTTAATACTTTTTAAGCAAATCAATCAATATAGATGAAGGGGTAAATCATAATCGAAGATAATAAACCCTAGGATGATCTTGGCAATTGGTTCAGACAACAATAATACAAATCGGAGAGAGAGAGAGAAGGTGATAATCTTCGAGAGATAAGAGAGAGAGAGATATTGTTAGAGAGATGAGAGAGCCAGAGAGCTTCTATTTCCAAATAATGAATCCCCCTTTACAAGGCTCGGACCCCCTTTATATAATAGAGGATCCTTACTTAAATATTAAAAGACAGAAATAAAATACATGCTATAGAGGCGCCGACGTGATCATGAAGTCGTCTCTCTTATTATTCCTAAGTCGTCCTTCTAATCGGACTCACATATATTCGGTCGGTCGTGCTGGCTTAGGGACGTGGTCGGTCAAATTCGACCCCATACAAGTAAGACTTGTTCAAATTTCTCATTCCATTGCTTAGGAGCTTGTTTAAGGCCATAAAGAGATTTAATTAATTTACAAACTTTATTTTCTTATCCAGAATGACACAGCCTTTAGGCTGAACCATATAAATTTCTTCTTCTAAATCACCATTTAGAAAAGTATTTTGACATCCATTTGGTGGATAAAAAGCTTACGGATTGAAGCTAAAGCAACTTAACTCGAATAGAAGAAATTCTAGTCACTGGTGCAAATGTATCAAATAATCTATGTTTTGTTTTTGAGAAAAATCTTTTGCTACTGACTGAGCTTTATATTTATCTAAAGATCCATCAGGATTAAATTTCCTTTTGAAAATCCATTTGCAACCAATAGGGTTTGCACCAGGAGGTAAGTCAGTTAAAATCCATGTATTATTTTTCATAATAGAATCAACTTCAACTTTTATTGTCTCTTTCCAATAATTAGCTTCTGAAGAAGATATAGCTTCAAAATAATTTGATGGTCCATTATTGAAAAGAAAAGTTTGAAAATCATTTCCATAAGAAAAATATTCTTTCCTAGGCCTTTTGCTCCTTCTCAGCTCCACATTAGAGGTAATTTCACTATTCATTTTAACAGGTGTATGAGAAATTTTATCAGACGATGGATAAATATATTCAAAGAACTCAACATTCTTTGTCTCAATTATAGTATTGCAATCAAGCACGTCACTTTTTTAAAACAAGAAATCTATATGCAACACTATGTTCAGCATATCCAATAAGAATGCATTCAGCAGTTTTAGAACCTATTTTTCTCTTTTTAGGTAGCAAGGCACCCCCACACTTTTAAATATTTCAAGTTAGGTTTATAACCCCTCCACAATTCATATGGAGTTTTGCCAGTTCTTCTATATGGTATTCTATCTTGTAAGTGACATGCAGATAAAATAGCTTCACCCCATAAATTATCAGGAGCACTAGAACTAACTAACATAGAGTTCAAATCATCTCTTTTAATGTTCTATTTTTTCTTTCAGCTACTCCATTTGACTCGGGTGAATAAGGCGGAGTTACTTCATGAATAATTCCATTTTTTTCACAAAAATCATTTAAATATAAATATTCTCCACCTCTATCAGATCTAATTCTCTTGATTTTTCTACTAAGTTGATTTTCGACCTCAGTTTTATAAGAAATAAAAGCATTAAAGACATCATCTTTATTTCTAAGAAAATAAATTTAGTATATCTAGAAAAATCATCAATAAATGTCACATAATACCTTTTACCACCTCTAGTCATTGTCTGCTTTAAATCGCCTAAATCAATGTGTTTCAAGGATAACAACTCAGTTTCTCTATTTATAGAAAAATAAATCTTTCTAGTACTTTTAGCTTCAGCACATATTTCACACTTGTCAATATTATTTGAGTCTAAATCATATATTAGTCCTAGTGACTACATTTTCTTTATATATGCGACATTAACATGTCCTAGTCTAGCATGCCATAAAGAAATAGACTCAACCGTATAAGTAGAAACAGATGTATTTCCATTAATAACATCAGAAATATTAAGTACAAAGAGTCCTTGGTTACAATAGCCCTTTCCCACAAACACATTGTTTTGGTCATTATAATCTTATCAGATTCAAATGACACTTTCACTCCGGCTCTTCCCAACAAGGATACAGAGATCATGTTTGCCCTTATAGTAGGAACATGCAGTACATCAACAAGCTAAAGTTTTTCCCGAAATGAGTTTCAGGAGAACTTTACCCTTACCCAAGACTTTGGTAGTACTTGAGTCTCCAAGGTAGACCTCTTCTCTATCATCCTCTACACGAGTATGAGAGGAAAATGCTTCTCGATTTGCACAAATGTGCCGAGTAGCCCCAGAGTCTACCACCCATTCTTTTGCATGTGCTACAATGTTTACTTGAGAAATGACAGCTACAATAATATCACCTCCTTCAGCTAAGTTAGCCTTAGGAGTATTAGTTTTTCCGTTGTCATTTCCTGCTCGTACCTACACTGTGTGGCATGATGTCCTGGTTTTCCACAAACAAAATAAGAGCCTTTTTTTCTTTTAAGGTTAGGATTTTTAGGCTTGTAACCTTGAGACTTATTCTCCTACCTTTTACGGTTATTGTTGTTTCTTTGCACTAAGTTTGCTTTACGAGCTGTCATCCTAGCTTTGGCAGATTCTTTTCTGTTGGAATCTTCAATTAGGACGTGAGTCACAATTTTCTCAATGGTGAAATTTTTCTGTTTGTGCTTTAAGTTATTTTTGTAGTCACTCCATAAGTCAGACAGCTTCTTAATTAGCACTCCAGCAGCAAACTTTTCTGGTAAAGACATCCCCTCAGCCTTCAAGTCTTCTAGCAATTTTTGATACTCGTTGATTTGCACGTTCATCATATCTCATCTGCCACTGATAAAATTTTCCTACTACAAATTTTTGTTTTGTAGCATCTTCAGCAGTGAATTTTTTAATTAAGGCTTTCCAGATAGCTTTTGCTTCCTTATAACTGCAATACACGTCAAACAGTTCATTAGAAATAGTTTGCAATATAGTATGATGGCATACCTTGTTGGCATGTTGCCATGATTCCACTATTTTATTATTAGTGTCTACACTAGGTTGTGGATGCATCAGAGCATGTGCAACACCATGGACATCAAGCAGTGAAAAAATACGTTCTTGCCAACGCTTGTAATTTTTATTGGCAAAAATTTTAATATTTGACACATCTGAAAATGGCCTGGCGTATGGCAGTGCAACTGGGGCTGGAGTAGCGGAGGAAGCGCCAATATTGGTGGTATCGGTAGTATTTTCAGTATCAGTGTTATTTGTCATAGTTTCTTAGATCGTAGGGAAATGAGAGCAAAAAATTTCAACAATAACACTGCAATATTAATATAAATAAATACACGGATTGGCTTGAGTCGTGTTGGGCACTGTCATAAGAAACTATTTCAGCAGTGTAAAGTGTCTCTCCAGGATTAAACAAGTCTACCTTTATTTGGGAGGATATAGGAATCAGCAAAATATTAAATTACATACCGCAGCAATTTAAAAGAGGGGAACAAGAAAGTAGACTACAAAAATTTAAGGTGGAAAGAAAAGGAAGCTGAAGAGAATCGAAAAAGGCAAAGGAAAAGATGTTGATGATTGATGGTTATTTTGAAGGCCTATTTATAGCCTTTAAGTGAAGCTTAGAGCATGACAAGTGTACAATACTTGTCTTCAATTTCTCATGCAAGAATGCTACCTGGAAGGACATTTGTCCAATTTTTGAAAATATCACAACAGGAAAAAGATAGAGTATTGTCATGGTCCATAATTGGGAGTTAAGCCAACAAGTAGGAGATCCATACATGAAATTCAAGAGCAACTATTTAGTAGGAGTACAAATTAACAAAAAGGAGGTAGAAGAAAGAATGTCATTAATGAGAAGGTGTGGAACCCAAACTTATGGAAATGCAAATTAACATGTGGAGTAGCCGAGTAGTGGTCAAATTGAGAAATCACGGAAGCTCAAAAATGTTAAAAGACGGCATCGTGGTGATATTATCCCATATTCGAAGTTCCAAGGAACTTATTTAGTGTAAGTTTCAATTACTTGCTTTTGCGTCTAAGAACATTTTGATTAAACGACAAGAATAAAAGTAAATAATATGGCTTTGTTGCTCTGAAATGTAGTCGATTCCAAGAAAGTTGGAACCACTAAGTCCCAGTTACAGAACATCAACCAAAGACTACGCTCACATGACATTTACACCAGTATAGTAAAACCAATACACATGACGAGGGGCAGATTTAGGGGCGCAAGGGTGTTCACCCGAACTTCTTCACCGAAAAATTACACTGCATATATAAGGCAAAATTTGTTTTTGCCTCTATATATTATGTTTTGAATCTCTTTGACACAGCCTAAAAGCATAGTTTAGTGGCCAAGGAGGTTCAAAACTTTTGTAAGGTCATTGGTTCTATTCCCACTACCTACAACCATTTTAATTTTTTTCTTTTTCGAACCCCCTTCCTGCTTCCATCACTGTACATGACTATTTGCTCTTACTACTTGAGATAATCATTACCTGATATGGCTTTGATTCCAGCCACTGTGTGTGTCATGGCCAACTGGTTGTAGAGACAATATTGGTTAGTATTGTTCTGAACCCAAACCCTTCTAAAACCCAAATCTCAATTTCTCCTACCCGTTCTCTCCCCTGTTTGGCTCTTCATCAAAGGGGTTGTTATGTAACAAGCACATGCAGATGCGGAGCCAACATTTCAATATTATAGGTTTTGAATTTTAGATCAACGACTTCAAGTGCTAATAACTAAGTTCTAGATTTAATTTTTTATATATTTATGATTTTTTTAAATACAAATATGCTAGCTGTTTGAGCAAAAGCTACTAGGTTTGGCCGAATATTGAAGAGTTAGCACATGTATCTACCGGAACACATATGAATATTATCATCAACTTGAAGAATTAATTGCCGTTACGACTTGGAATCCTTATTGTTTAGAATAATTGTATTGGACAATGCCTTTCTTTTCTTAAACTAAAAAATTCTTCACCTCCTGAAGAAACCTGTCCTACTTGTTTTGATGTTGTAAATAGTTGCTTCCACAGTTCTATCATGTTTAAGTTCTTTATTGTTTATAATTTCTAACAGCATAGACTTCCTGTTGCAATTTTCAACCTTATTACTAATTCAAGTGGTTCAGATGAGGCAAGTCCTACAAATCATATTGATAACTTAATTTATGTAAAAGTAAAATTTCTTGGCTATATGCACGAATGAGTTCATTTGCATGAATCAATCTTTGGTTGGTATATGCTAAAAGCAAGTAGTCCTTGAATGTATACCTGTCAGTTTCGCCCTTGCTTCTAGTATTTTGTTAACACTATGTGTAGTTCTGAATTCCAGTGACCTTTAATTTGTTTCTCCAAATGGCTTGGCAGTTTCAGTTTTTCCCTCCTTGTGTAATTAATTCATTTAATTTAAATTCATTAGGTCACATGATTCCTTTTGTTGAAGTGTAATATGTTTATCTTCTTTGGTAGGAGGAATATACGTAAACAAATTAACACTGCTGGCAATTGGTTCATGTAATGCACAAATTATGTTCATCCTAATTAACACGATCTTACGGAGGTAACTGGGAAGGCATGTTCCATCTAAATAACATGAAAAGTAACATGTTAGTGGAGATAGCACAGCGGATCAAGCTTATAAATGCACCAGCAACTGCATTGGGAATCCCCTATTCTCTACGTTTATTCACAATTGACCACTAAACAAACTCACACAGTACTCTTAAGTATCTTGTACTATCTTGTTTCTAGACACTCATTGGTTACGAGGATAGCATCTTTGATTTGCCTCCTCTTTCGATGTATTCTTCCCTAATATATTCAACTTCTCTTTTTGTGCAACTTCTATACTTCTTGAATCAAAATATATATAGTGCCTGTTTCATTCAAAAAATTTCTTTAACATTATTATAGATTTGTTACTATAGGAAGGATTGGCCAAATTGTGATCAGGTTCATGTTGTATCCTCCAATGATGTAATATGCATGCATTTAAAATGCAGTTATAATTTGTTGCTTGTTGGTAGTACTACTAAGAACAGAGAGTGCAGCAGGGTTTTGGTTTTAGTTGGATCCTTGATATCTGCAATAGACTGTTGATTTGGATAAGCATACCATCTACATGAGAATTACTGATTGTTTCGCATGTTACCTTCGTACCAATTAAATTGATGTAGTGCCTTCCTTTTAATATTTTAAAGAGTGAATCAACTCCCTTATTTTGGACCAAATTTAAAAGGATAAAAGAACATTTAAAATGGAATGGAGGTAGAAAGAAAACCATCGACATCATTCTTCGAGAAAGCTTTAGCTCTAAAGGAAGATCTAAATTTTCCATGATAAATGACTCTTTCTTGAGGAGCCGTTTGGTTCAAGGGATTAGTGGATTATCCAGTCCCGAAATAGGGATTAAATTTACCCTGTATTTGGTTGAAAATATAATTTAAAACCAGTATTATTTTATAATTTATCCTCTCGGTCATTAGGTTATAATTCTAATTATAATCTCAGGATTTGTTAACCAGGCCCAACACAAGCAAGAGCTGCACGGCCCAACATTGTCAACAAAGCATCCCATCAAGCTAATCTTATGTACATAGCTTTTATCAATTTTTTATTCATTCATTTTATTTTTGGGACTTCAGATATATTGATGTATTTTGGTAATGAGTCATTAGAACATTCTAGACAAAGTAATAAAGGAGCTCTTCTTTCTTTCTCTAAACAATTTAGGAACTCTAGGGTTCCATCTTCCTTCATCTTCATGCAATGAATTCTGATGATGTTAACATGGTATCAAAGCATGGTTTCGGTATCAGCTCATCTTCACCTTCACTCCAATGTCACCCTTGACCGGAGTTTTTCCATTTTTTCGTTTGGTTTGTTGAAATCAAGGTTTTCGTGTGAGGTAAGATTTTCTCTGAGAAAATTGGGGATTTCTACAATTCTGGCTTTAAGTCGACTCTGTGGATGCTATATTGCCGGAATTCAGCAGCTGTCAACGCTTTATGCTCCGATCGAGTTTCGTCCTAGGGTTTCTGTTCGGATTTTGCTCGCAATATCGGTAATATTCTTCCTATCTCCCATCTACAGATTTAGAATTATTTCTCTCCATGACTGAGGAACATCCTGTGATTTTCATGTGAAAATTGTTGTTTCGTCTCATATCAACTTCAATTTCCAATGACTTTTTTAAGTGTGATTGTATAGTTTGACTGAAACTGTTAGCATCGCTGGTATTCATGATAATGTAAATCATACCACAACCTCCGATTCTGGAGGCTTCGTGCCTTTTACCTTAGATCCTTCTCACCCTTTGTATGTCCACCCTTCGGACAGTCCTGATATTCAATTGGTTTCAACACCTTTTAATGGGACGGGTTTTGTTCTTTGGAGAAATAGCATGCTCACTTCCCTATCTACCAAAAATAAACTAGGGATCCTAGATGGGAGAGTTACCCAACCTACCCCAGACTCACCCTATTTTCCTTATTGGGAAAGATGTAATGATATGGTGAAGTCATGGATTATAAATTCTGTATCAAGAGAGATTGCCACGAGTGTAATGTGCTTTAAGACTGCCAAACAGTTCATTGGTGAGAGTCAGAAAGAAAAACCTCATGCTTCCAGTTTCATTGGTGATTCTGCTTCTTTTCTGGCCTCTCGCAACTCCTTCAACAACACAAACAGGAACTTCACTCAGAGAGTCAATTTTGACTCCAAAAGGAATGCAAATTCTGTGTCCTGCAAGTATTGCAAGAAAACTGGACATACTGTGGACAAATGTTATAGGCTGCATGGTTTTCCTGCTGATTTTAAGTTCACCAAGAACAAGAAGTCAGCATCTTGTGTCCAGACTGAAGTTCCTTATGTCCCTCCTTCTTGCCCTCCTGCTGCTGCCGCCTCTGATAATTCAGCTCATGATTTCACCAAGGAACAATATCATATATCCTGAGTATGTTTTAGCAAATTCAACTCTCTACTGGCATGTCTCCTGATATTTCCTCCACAGAAGATTCTGCTTTTGCTCACTTTGCAGGTTTGTTCAGTGCCTATGCTGCTGATTATCCTATTTCTCATGCATGTGCATCTTCACATCTAGGTATACAACCTTGGATCTTAGATTCAGGAGCCACTAACCATATGACTCCACACAAACATCTCCTTCATAATCTCACACCTTTACCTAAACCCTTTCTAGTTACTTTACCCAATGGATATAAAGTAAAAGTTATATCAACTGGTTCATTACATCTTAGACATGACATAATATTGGTGAATGTTCTACTTGTACCTTCTTTCCAATTCAATTTGATTTCTATTCATCAACTTATCACACAGTTGGATTGTATAGCAGTACTTACCAAAACCAATTGTCTTTTACAGGGCCCTTCTCTGAAAAGGCCACCGGTAATTGGTAAGGCTGCTGGGAGATTATACCATCTACATCCAGATGCTGATTTGTTTCCATCTTCTCCTGCTGCCTCTATAATAAAGCCTAGTTCAGTTTCATGTAATAAACCAAGTTCTATTACTCCTTGTTTCAATCAACATTTACTTAGTGATAATTCTATGTGTAATCAAATTGTTGTTGATTCTGCTTGTAATCAAACATCCACTATCAATAAAATGGACTTGTTTTGGCATCAAAGATTAGGCCACATACCTTTTCACAAAATGAGATCTATTCCTTATTTGTCTGACAAAGTCTCTTCTAAACAATCTTTCCTTTGTTCAATCTGTCCAATGGCTAGACAACAGAGATTACCTTTTTATGACAGTTTCATACAGTCTACTGCTCCTTTCCAACTTGTTCACATTGATATTTGGGGACCCTATAACACAAACACATATAATGGGTTCAGATATTTTCTTACTCTAGTAGATGATTATACTAGAGTAACCTGGACACATCTTCTTTCTTGTAAGGGTAATGCTCTATCTATCCTTAAGGAATTTACATCCATGGTCAAAGTTCACTTTCATTCCAATGTCCATACCTTAGGTCAGGCAATGCCTTTGAATTAGGGAATGGTACTGAAGCCATTAATTTTTTTGGAAATGAGGGTATTCTTCATCAAACAACCATTTCTCACACTCCACAACAAAATAGTTTTGTGGAAAGAAACAAACACCTTTTGGAAGTGGCTAGGGCACTTCTATTTCAGTCTAAGCTTCCTGTCAAGTTTTGGGGAGAATGCATACTTGTTGCAACTTACCTTATCAATATAATGCCCTCACCTCTTCTTCTCAACCTCTCCCCTTATGAGTAATTACATGGCAGTTCACCTACTTATGAACATTTAAAATCCTTTGGTTGTCTTTGTTTTGCAACATCTCCCAAGGTGGGCAGGGATAAATTTCAGTCAAGAGCTATTTCCTGTTTTTTTTGGGTTACCCCTGTGGAAAGAAAGGTTACAAGTTATTGAACCTTTCTAATTATTCTGTTTTCTATTCTAGAGATGTAGTATTTCATGAACATGTTTTTCCTTACAGATCTAACTCTTCTTCTCCTCCTCCTTTATTTCCTTCTTTTGAACAATCATTTACTGAATCCCCGTCTCCAAATCCCCCCAATCCTTCTGCTCCTCAAGACCTCTCTTCTTCTTCTCCAGTACTACTATGCCTCATTTAGCATCTTCTCCTTCTCCTCCCAGTCCTGTCTTCTCCAACATTCAGTATCCCAACTCTACAATTTCTAGTCCACCTACCGAACCTCCTTTACCTTCTCATAATTCTCTTCCTCTTAGGAAATCTCTTAGAACAGTTAACAAACCTACCTACCTAAATGATTATGTCTGCAATTCTGCTTCACTTCCTGCTCCCTCCATGGTTATTCCTAGTGAGCATCATATGCATGCTCCTCAGTTTTACCAGCAGGCAACATCAAACCCTGTATGGCAGGAGGCTATGCTACAAGAATTTAGGGCTCTTGAAGCAAACCAGACCTGGGACATTGTTCCTCTACCTCCCAACAAGAAAGTCATTCCTTGTAAATGGGTCTATAAGATCAAACAAAGAGCTGATGGCTCTATTGAAAGGTATAAGGCCAGGCTGGTCATTAGGGGTGATGCTCAAAGGGAAGGCATTAACTTCACTGAGACCTTCTCACCTGTGGTCAAATTGACCACCATTAAATGTCTGCTAACCTTGGCTGTCAAGAGAGGTTGGACTGTTTTTCAACTTGATGTCAAGAATGCCTTTCTCCATGGTGTCCTAAGTGAGGAGGTTTACATGAAAGTTCCCCCAGGACTTGACATCTCTTCTTCTTATACATCTCCACCACTGGTTTGCAGACTTAAGAAGTCCCTCTATGGCCTAAGGCAAGCTTCTAGACGGTGGTTTTCAAAACTGTCTGGAGCCCTGCTATCTCGAGGCTACATTTCCAGTCTCAATGATTATTCTCTCTTCACCAAATCAACCTCTAGTTCTCTGGTGGTCCTTGCTGTATATGTGGATGACATACTCTTAGTTGGGGATGATGTATCAGATTGATTTCCTTGAAGTCTTTCTTGGATTCTCAATTCAAGATCAAAGACCTGGGTACAGTGCACTATTTTTTGGGGTTAGAAATTTCACAACATCCTCAAGGCTATATCATGACTCAGCAGAAGTATGCCACCGATCTCCTTGCTGAATTTAATTGCCAGCATTTTACTCCTATTCTTACTCCCTTGGATTCTTCATCCAAACTGGTCTTAAATATGGGAGAACCCCTAACTGATCCCAGCACATACGGAAGATTAATAGGTAAACTCAACTTCCTTCAACACACCAGGCCAGATATCTCTTTTTCTGTACAGCACTTGAGCCAGTTCTTCAGAAGCCTCAAGTGCCTCACATGCAGGCTGCTTTACATGTCCTAAGGTATCTTATGAATGATCCAGCTCGGGGTATTCTACTATCCAACAGTTCTGATTTTTCACTCCTTGGTTATTCTGACTCTGATTGGGTTGCATGTGCTGTCTCTCGCAAATCTGTCTTTGGTTTTTTATAACTCTTGGAGGTAGCCCCATTTCATGGAAAAGCAAGAAACAGCCCACCATATCCTCGTCTTCAGCTGAAGCTGAGTACAGGGCCTTAAGGAAGACTGTTGCTGAAGTTTCTTGGTTAGTTCGACTTTTGGGTGATCGTGGTCTGCCTATTCAGAGTCCTGTTCCTATTCACTGTGACAGTCAAGCTGCATTACACATAGCCAAGAATCCTGTCTTCCATGAACGTACAAAACACATAGAGATTGATTTCCATTATGTACGTGAATGCCTGAATTCAGGCCTTATTTCTTTACATTTTGTTCCCAGCTCAGCCCAGCTCGCAGACATCATGACTAAAGCTCTCCCTGGGCAGCCTCACAATGGTATTCTTCACAAGCTTGGTGTGTTTTCACCCTTCAGCTTGAGGGGGTGTTAACCAGGCCCAACAGGCCCAACACAAGCAAGAGCTGCACGGCCCAACAGTGTCAAAAAAGCAGCCCATCAAGCCAATCTTATGTACATAGCTTTTCAATATTTTATTCATTCATTTTATTTTTGGGACTTCAGATATATTGATGTATTTTGGTAATGTTAGAACATTCCAGACAAAGCATAAAGGAGCTCTTCTTTCTCTCTCTAAATGATCTAGGAACTCTAGCGTTCCATTTCCTTCAACTTCATGCAATGAATTCTGATGATGTTAACGGGATTATAATATTGATTTTGTTTTTTTTATTTTGAACCAAACAACCTCTTAGTGTATTATCCAAAGTTAGCAAGAAAATCCAGGGTTTGAAAAGAACATATTATCCGCAAACTATTCCAAACTTGCATGTTACGTCTTTGTGGATGAAAATAAGTTGAGGGCTCTTTATTTTATAGTTTAAAAGCTATTCGTTTTTTTTTTAAATAACCACTGGCGCGAAGCATTTATTTTAACTATCTTTGAATGCTTAGGTTCTGGTAGTTACGAACATAAATGTCCAATATCAAATGCTGTTGCTTCTTCCTCATTTAATTATTATTATTTTATTATGGGATATATGCTCTTGTCTTAACTCTTCCATACATTCAATCCACAACAAGTCATGTGCTCTTGATATGGCTTTAATTAATATTAACAAGATGCAAGTGGGTCAGAGAAATTATGTTGTTACTAGCTTGCACAGCTACTAGACATATTAATGAAGATGGTTTTCTTATTATTATTTTTTTCAATTCTTTTTCTTAATTCCTCGATCATTTCCTCCACGTAACTCATCTATATTTTATTACTTCATTAATTATATGAACGTCATGCTTTTTTTATGTTTTGTTTATGATATATATTAATCATTATGTGCTTTTTCTACTTCAATTTTTGCAGTTGCAATAAACCTTGTGTGATTCAATAGTATTGAAATTTGTCTCTGGGTGAATATGATGCGGCCCAATCTGTCAAGAATTGTCTTCACTTAAATGTGATTTTCACAATCTCTTATTTGTATTTTTGGTGGGGCTGAATCTAATTTCATACAAACATATGGGATATGGCAAGAGAAGTACGCATCCAACCTCCAGCTCATCAAACTTATTTTAGGGATAAATAAATGAACTTTAAGTTTCCTATTTTCCCTCTAAATATTAAAAAAAATATATTCAGTAATTAGGTGCAAAACATTAAAAGAAACTCAAGCTCCACGTATAGCAACTTAAACATCAAATGTGCGTCAACTTCGGTTTGCCTCTTGATAGGTTACAAGTACCTTGTTTTATGTTTTCATGATCTAACAAACTTACTGTCAAGAACCAGATAAGGAACCAGTTACATATCCTCAAGACCTTAAGATCGAAAGGTTCCAGCTTGGGATATGCTTCAACTCTTCAGAGTCAGAGGAACAACAGAAGGAACAGATAGCTAACGTTTCCCGAGGAAATTGCACAAGTCAACTGCCACAGCTGTAAAGTTGTTGCCTGCACACGCTACAGTGTAGAAACAGTGCAACAGTCAACTTTATGGGGAGTGTCTTTTACCTACCTTGCTTAAATCATCTCAAGTGATGTCACAAATGTATTATTAACATCAAGGAAGGTAAAAACAAATCATCTTGAACACTTAGAGAATTCATTCAAGCTCTCTCACGGTCATTGATCATCAAGCAATCAATTCTCAAGTGCACCAAGAACAAAGAACAACACTACTAAGGACCAATTCCCCACAGCAAGTCATTGTATGTCCTTAATTGAGATGTAACTTTGTAATAGTTCTTCAATTGTAATTCCTACTTAGCTTGTTTAGAAATATACTGTAGGAAATCCTTTGTAAACCTTAAATCTTTGTGTTTGAGTCTTGGCTAGAGTTAGTTGAGTTGTAAGGTCTTTGTAATGGAGTTATTACAAAGTGGCTTGTAATAGAGTATTACAAGTTAGTGAGGGATTAAGAGGTTAATTCCTAGGTTGCATGGGCTGTAATCTAAAAGTTGCTCAGTAGTGAAATTGAAATCCTACAAGGATAGGTCATGGTTTTTAATCCCGTTGAGCTAGAAATTTTTCACTTAAAAATCCTCTTGTCATTTACTTACTGCAGTGTGCGTGTGTTCTAGTGGAACTGATAGAGAACCTGGTTCTTTATAAAGTTTGGTGGACCCTTATATTCTATCAATTGGTATCAGAACGGGTTCTTTCTATCAGGTTAACACCTAGAAAGGATCATCATGGCTGCTCCTTCAAACTTCGAAGAAGGCCAGACTACTTACAGGCCACCTAGGTTCAATGGACAGTATTATGTATGGTGGAAAACTAGGATGCACGACTTCATCATGGCTGAAGATTCTGAGCTATGGGATGTCATATGTGACGGATCCTTTGTCCCTACCAAGAACCTTAGAGACCCAGTTGTAGCCATTCTCAAGACAAGGAAGGAATTCAAAGATGCTGATCGAAAGGCGATAGAGAAGAATTTTTATGCAAAGAAAATTCTTGTTTGTGGCATTGGTCCTGACGAATACAACAGGATATCAGCATGTCAGTCACCCAAGGAAATTTGGGAAGCCCTTCAGACAGCTCATGAAGGAACAACACAGGTGAAGCAATCCAAGATCGACATGCTCACAACTGAATATGAGCTCTTCAGGATGAAAGACGATGAATCCATCCAAGATATGCATACTCGGTTCACCTCTATCATCAATGAGCTTTACTCTCTTGGTGAAATCATTCCAAGAAACAAGCTTGTCAGAAAAATCCTTAGTGTGCTACTCAGTTCTTGGGAAAGCAAAGTTAACGCTATTACAGAGGCGAAGGACTTGCAGGAGCTAACCATTGATGAGCTTGTTGGCAATCTGAAAACATATAAAATGAAGAAGAAGAAGAAGAAGGACAATGAAAGAAGAGCCCAAGAGGGAGAAGAACCTGGTTCTCAAGACGGATAGCAATGATTCAAGTGGTGAAGATGTTGATATGGCTTACTTGACAAGAAGATTCCAGAAGTTGGTTTGCGGGAACAGAGGCATTCCAAAAAGGGGAAGTTCTAGCAAGCCAAAAAATTATGACCTCTGTCATAAATGTGGCAAGCCAGGACACTTCATCAAGGATTTCCCTCTCCTAAAGCAAGTCAGTACAAAAACAACTTTGACAAAGCAGCCAAGAGGAACCCGGTTCCTGATAAATGCTTCAATAGAAAGAATACCGCTGATAATGCTGTAAAACAAGCTCTTGCTGCATGGGGAGACTCTTCCAGCGAATCTGAAGAAGAAAATGATCATGGTGATGGTTCAATGATGGCAGTGGAAAGTGAATCAACTCAGTACGATTCAATCTTTGCCTTGATGGCTCAGTCTGATGATGATGAAGACGACGACGATGATGAGGTAAATTTTCTGGATGTTCAGAGAAATCTGAAATCTTATTCTTCTAAAAAACTCATGTCATTGGAAAATGTGTTAATTTA
The DNA here is from genome assembly GCF_001879085.1 of Nicotiana attenuata. NCBI lineage: Eukaryota > Viridiplantae > Streptophyta > Magnoliopsida > Solanales > Solanaceae > Nicotiana > Nicotiana attenuata. Next base: position 19,980 of record NW_017673825.1, read on the forward strand.
TGCTTATCACAGTCTTATAAATAATAAAGATGCTTTAACTGTGGAGTTAGGATAAGCAGAACAGACCAGAGATGACCTTGTAGTCGTTGTAGTTGATTTAAAGGAAACAATTGCGAACCTGAAGAAAGAGGAGGATGTCGTAGATGAAAAAATTGCAAATATAGAACATGAAAGAGATGATCTAATGGTGGTTGTGGTAGACCTAAAAGAGACCATTGAGTGTGTAAAAAGGGAAAAAGAAGTCTTAGCTGATAAAGTTTCTAACCTTGAGCACGAGAGAGATGACCTAAAATGGAGAGTATGCCAGAAAATTCTCAAAAGGGAAAGAAAGTTGCAAGTGAGGCACACATTAAGCTTGAAAGTGAGTTAAATTCAGTGAAGTCTAGTTGTGTACTGAGCTTGAGAAAAACAAACAACTTCAGAAAGAACTAGGCAAAGTGAAGAGTGATCTTGAAAAGTCACACAAATGGACCTGGTCCTCTAATGCTATCACTGCCATGTACACCAGCAATGATGGAAACAAGCAGGGGATTGGGCTTCAAAGGGAAAAGATTCCCTACAACCCTCATAGAAAGTGCTTTACTGTACCTGACAATTGGCTTTGCACTTACTGCGGTAACAATGGGCACTTTAAAGAAAACTATGAGGCCAGATTTCAGTCATAGCAGAAAAACAAATCTTTTGCTAAAAAAGTAACTACTGGTAAAGAACCCGGTCCCTCATATAAAAAATGCATGATGCCTGCATGGACCAAAAGATCCCTCAGTCACCCTTTTCCTCATTATAAGGGACCCAGACTAGTTTGGGTTCCTAAGTCTAACTCCTGATTTTCTTGTGCAAGGAACAGTGACAGGAAGCAACCTACAATGGTACATGGATTGTGGCTGCTCAAAGCATATGACTGGAAGTACAAACGATTTCCTTTCAATTAAGGCCCTGCAAGGAGGGAGTGTATCCTTTGGAAATGGAAAGAATGGATACATTCTGGGAGTTGGAAGGATTGGAAATCTCTCTCACACCCAATCAAAAATGTGTACTATGTCAACGGGTTGAAGTACAACTTGCTAAGTGTTTCCCAGATCTGCGACAAGAGAAACAAGGTGGAATTATGTCAAAAATTTGTACAGTCACAAACCTAGTGACTGGTGAGGTGGTGCTAGTAGCAAAAGGATACAAAAATATCTATGTTGCTGATTTTAAGTCTCTGCAGAATGATGACCTCAGCTGTCTAAGTGCCGTAGATGATGATGCTGAACTATGGCACAGGAGGTTGGGTCATGCAAGATTCACATTACTGAACAAATTGGCCAGGAAGAACCTGGTTCGTGGTCTGCCCAAGTCAAGCTTCAAGTATTACAAAGTGTGTGACGCATGTGTAAAAGCCAAGCAAGTCAAATCCTCATTCAAGCCCAAAAAGGAAGTCTGTACCTCAAGGCCACTTGATCTTCTTCACATGGATCTATGTGGACCTATGAGGGTGCCAAGCAGGGGAAGAAAGAAATATATCTTTGTGATAGTTGATGACTACTCCGGATTCACCTGGACCTTGTTTCTCAGAACTAAAGATGAAACTTTTGATGTGTTTGTTGCTTTTTGTCAAAAAGATCCAAGTGAAGATGGGCAATAAGGTAGCCTGCATCAGGTCTGATCATGGGATAGAGTTTGGCAATGCCAAATTTGATGAGTTCTGTACTGAAAATGGTATCACTCATAATTTCTCAGCTCCAAGAAACCTCAACAAAATTGTATTGTGGAGAGAAAAAAACAGAACTCTTGAAGACATGGCAAGGAAATTGTTGATTGACAGTGGGATGGTAAAGAATTTCCGGGCAGAAGCTGTCAATACTGCTTGCTACTTGGTGAACATGTGCATGATCAGGTCCCTTATGAACAAAACTCCATATGAACTGCAGAATGGAAGAAAGCCCAAGCTAACACATCTAAGGACTTTTGGTTGTATGCTTTGTTCTCAAAAATTGGAAGGAAGCTCTTGGAAAATTTGATGCCAAAAGTGATGAAGGAATCTTTCTGGGATACTCTTCTCAAAGCAAAGCTTATAAAGTATACAACTAAAGGACTCAATGTGTTGAGGAAAGTATACATGTGATCTTAGATGAATCTCATCTCTACTGTGAGAAGGACAGACATGTTGGTCAAGATGGAGAACCCTTATCTGTTCCAGGAGAAGTTATTGACATGGCAAATGGAAAAGCAGACATGATGAGTCATATAAAGGAATCGAGTAAAGACGATGCAAGTACACCTCCATCTATTGGAGAAGAACCCAGTCCCATGATCACACCAATTGAAGCTCAAAATAGAGTTGTTGATGTAGTCCAAGGTACTCCACTTGCTGAAGTAAGAAGCGGCCAAGAACCTCAATCAGACATACCTAGGTCCTCTGTCAATGAGATTCAGGTACCAAATTGGAAGCACAAAAGCTCACATACTTTTGACAACATAATCACCTCTCTTGACTCAGCGGTTCAAACCAGATAAAAAGCAAGAAACTCACTTGCCTTTTCATCCTTTCTTTCCTAAATAGAGCCCAAAAATATTAAAGAAACGTTGAAAGATGCATAATGGATCACAGTCATGCAAGAGGAGTTGCATCAATGTGAAAGAAACAAGGTACGGCACCTGGTTCCTCGACATGCAGATCGAACTATCATAGGGACCAGGTGGGTATTCAGGAAAAAACTTGATGAGTTTGGAAATACAACAAGAAACAAGGCAAGGCTTGTAGTTCAAGGCTACAATCAGGAAGAAGGGATTGATTATGATGAAACATTTTCTCCAGTTGCTCGAATGGAAGCTATTAGAATTCTTATTGCCTTTGCATCTCATATGGAGTTCACACTGTTCGAAATAGATGTCAAAAGTGCATTTCTGAATGGCTACCTGAAGGAAGAAGTTTATGTCAAGTAGCCTCCTGGATTTGAGTGTCACGAGCATTCTGAGCATGTGTTCAAGCTAGACAAGGCATTATATGGGCTAAAGCAGGCTCCCCGGGCTTGGTATGACATATTGTCAAAGTTCCTTCTAGAAAATGGTTTTACAAGAGGGAAAATTGACAACACTCCTTTTCTGAAGAAACGGGGAAGGAACCTGCTCATTGTTCAGGTATATGTTGATAATATCATTTTTGGAGCCACAGCTGACTCTCTTTGTGAAGAATTGGCAAAACTCATGGGGAGTGAGTTCGAGATGAGTATAATGGGAGAATTAAATTTCTTCCTAGGACTTCAAGTGAAGCAATGTCAAAAGGGAACATTGATAAGTCAGTAGAAGCTCATCAAGGAGCTACTGAAAAGGTTTGTCATGGAAGCATCAAAAGTTATTGACACTCATATTGCCACAACCACTTGCCTAGACATGGATGAACCTGGTTCCCCTATAAATCAGACCATGTATAGAGGGATCATAGGGTCACTCCTGTTTCTCACTGCAAGCAGACTAGACATTGTTTTCAGTGTGGGTCTTTGTGCAAGGTTTCAATCTAATCCAAAGGAATCTCATCTGAAGGCTACCAAGAGAATATTGAGATAAAGGAACGCATGACCTGGTTCTCTACTATCCCTCAGGTGACAGCTTTGATCTTATTGGGTATGCTGACGCTGATTATGTAGGATATCTGGTGGACAAGAAAAGCACGTCTGGAATGGCACATTTCCTGGGTTCTTGCCTAATCTCATGGGGTACAAGGAAGCAGAACTCAGTGGCACTCTCAACGGCAGAAGCAGAATATGTAGCAGCTGCTTCTTGCTGTGCTTAATTACTGTGGATCAAGCAGTAGCTGGAAGACTTTGGAGTGTTCTCAGATTGTGTGCCTCTCTTATGCGATAATACAAGTGCACTCAACAAGGCCAAAAATCCAATCCAACATAAGAGGACCAAGCACATTGATGTACGCCATCATTTTCTCAGAGACAATGTTGAAAAAGGGCTTATATGCATGAAATTGTATAGCACAGAAGATCAAATTACAGATATATTTACCAAAGCCCTAAGCAGAGAACACTTTGAGAAAAATCACTTGGCACTGGGGTTGATAAAACCCAATTGAGAACCTGGTCCCTCAATGATTGTCTATGAAAGAAATGTTAGGTAATATTAGCTAAAAAGTGTTTTCTGGCAAAGTCTAACTCATCTCTATACTGTTATAGGTAGACACGCATGATGATTACAGAGCAAATAGGCAGTTGATGCAGTACGCGTTGGTAAAAAGGGCAAAGCTTACAAATGCAAGATTAGTCAGGGAACCTAGTTCACCTAACATAGGTTAGTAGTTTCTCTATTCTATCATGCACAATTTTGAACGGTTAAAACAAGTGCCACGTCATCTGTGTGTCAATTTCTTTTCTTTGCGTCTCTTGAACCCAAACGTCTCACCTGTTAGAAATCGACCCGACTACCAAAGCTGGCGCCTTATCCTAACCGGTCCCTCATTAATCTTAAATGCATCCATCACTGTCACATCTCGTCACATCAAACGTTTAAACTTTCCTTCTTCTTTCTCTCTTTCAAACTACCCATCTCTTCTCCCCAACTCATCACTCCTCTCCATGGCTGAAAATCACGAAACCTCAAGTGTCCCGAGTGACACCCCCATTGAGTCCTCAGCCATTCAAATACCGATACTAGACTCCTCCCTCAACACCACCACTAAACAAAACCCTAGGGCAGAGTCACCCCCACACTCTGTCTCCTCTCCCACCCAATCGACTTCTGGCTCTTAAAGGAGTTGTAAAACCTAGACTCCCAAAAGGTTTGTAGCCTCGAGCTCTCCTTCTATTTCTCCAGAAAAAGGGGATGAAAAGAGTACTGCTGACAAAGAAGAAAATCAGGAAATTTCAAGTTCTCCTATGGAAGAGGGTTCAAAGGTAGATATAACTGATGGTTCCGAGAATGTTGACTCAACAAAGATTGTTCCTGATCTTGTGTACATAGGTAACACTCCTTCCTCCCCTGAGTTTTCCATGGGTTTACAAGAGAAAGAAGCAATAGAGAACATGTTGTCCATAGTTGGTGAAGGGGTTATTGCTGAAGAAAGTAAGGTTGGGTCTGAGACTCAGGGGGAAGAATCTAGGACCGTGATAGAGGGTGGAGCACTTGTGCTTGTTGCTCAATCGGCACAGGACCATACTACTGGGGTTCCTCATGAAGGAACTGATTCCTCCCCAAAGGATCCATCTTAGGGTCCTCTCAAGAGCCCCAGTTCAGTATTGACCCTGCTCCCTCTCTTCATTTTGATGCTGAGCCTTTATGTGTGGTGGTTCCTGAGGAAAGATCTATGTCCAGAAAAGAAAAAGGGGTTAGCAAAGAGGATTCTGAAGATATGCCAATAGCAAGCTTGACTAAGCGTAGACCAATGGCTGCTCAAGAGTCTACTCCTAAGCGAACCACTACAAGGTTGCAAAGGAAGAAGGCTCTTGAGTCTGCTCTTAAAAACAGCCAAGCTAAGTCAAAGAGAAGAAAGTTGGTGAAAGATGGGAAAGCTGTGTGTGAGAAGTCAGTTCCTGTTGTGAATGTGGATGAGGAAGAAGCCGAGGAACCTGGTTCCATGACTAGAAAGTTCTCACAGAAGCATGGTCTCCCCAAGCCAAAAAGGGGATCTTCTGTGTTTGCTGAAAATCTGAACAAGTCTGATGATTTTGTCTCTAGTGAAAATGTAGTGAAAGAATCTGGTGATAAGTATGTGGAAGAGTCTAGTGCCGGTGTGATGGAAGAATTGGGTGAAAAGTCTGTGAAGTCTGATGAAAAAGGGAAGAATGTTCGCAAGTCTACTAAAAGAAAAGCTGATACAAGGAGTGTTGGGAAAGAGAGATTGAGGAGTCAAAAGGTGTTATGGGTCTAGTGTTCAGGGATCCTGTTCTCAAAACTTCAGAAACTCCATGTTTAAGGACAGAGCAGTTCAATAGGGGGAACGGGTTCAGAAGAAGGCCCTCCTTCCTGTATATCAACTGCTATTTGAGATGGTGAACAAGGTATTGCTGCCTCGAGCAGAGAGAAGATCTATCACCTCTCGTGCAGACCTGTTCCTCATAGAAGCACTAAACAACTTCACTACCATCAACCTGCCTGGGATCATGATAGAGCACATGAATAAAGTGGTAGATTTTAAAGGTGGTAATCATGGGCTGCCCTATGGGTTCCTTCTCACCAAGGTCTTTAAGCATTTCAAGGTTCCTCTGGGACACGCTAAAGTGGGCACCAAGAAGCAAACTTTCTCCAAAGCTACTCTTGAAGAATGTGAGTGTATCAAGAAAGTTGGAGGGGTTGGAAGCACTTCTACCATATCTCAGCTGATCAATGCTCAGAACAGTGCTACCTCAGAGATAAGGCAATTGAAAGCAAGGAATGCTATCCTTGAGACCCAGTTAAGTCAGCTGCAGGAGGCACCCGGTTCCAATAGTTCTCAAGGAGAAGAGGTTGCTCGTCTGACAAAAGAGAATGTTGAGCTCAGGAAACAAGTGGAGGACCTGAAAGAGAGACTGCTCAACGAGCAAATGCTCGAATGGATTTAGTCCTCCAAACCCTTGCCTCTACATCTAAGCCCTCTCCTTCTAGTGCTCCCTAAACAGTGTTCTCTCAGTGTATAGTCTTTAGTGATTAGTCTACTCCCTCAGTGTTTGTTTTTATGATGATGTTTGTGGTATTTTTTTTGTTGTTCAAAATTGTGGATGGTGGTAGTAACATTGACTCTGCTCCTGTGGAAAAAAATTATGCTAATGCAAGCTTTTCCCTTTTTGCTATCTATGCCTTGTCTTTATGCTCTGTTTTTAGTCATGTTGTGTGCACACAAGTGGCATGAGTTAACTCAAGTTATGACGCCCAAAGGGGGAAGAATAATGTGCATAATTGATTAATATGCACTGATTAAGGGGGAATACAGATTCAGGGGGAAACTTAAGGTTTTTCTGGTTCACTGTTTGGTTCTATGTGGCTTTTTCTGGGATTTTCAATTATAAGTTTGCCATCGTCAAAAAAGGAGAAAATGATAGGTTACAAGTCCCTTGTTTTATGTTTTGATGATCTAACAAACTTACTGTCAAGAACCAGATAAGGAACCAGTCAGTTACATATCCTCACGACCTTAAGATCGAAAGGTTCCAGCTTGGGATATGCTTCAACTCTTCAGCGTCAGAAGAACAACAGAGGGAACAGATAGCTACCGTTTTCCGAGAAAACTCCACAAGTCGACTGCCCCAGCTATAAAGTTGCTTCCTGCACACGCTACAGTGCAGAAACAGTGCAGCAGTCAACTTTATGGGGAGTGTCTTTTACCTACCTTGCTTACAAGTGATGTCACGGATGTATTATTAACATCAAGAAAGGTAAAAACAAATCATCTTGAACACTTAGAGTATTTATTCAAGCTCTCTCACGGTCATTAATCATCAAACAATCAATTCTCAAGTGCATCAAGAACAAAGAACAACACTACTACGAACCAGTTCCCCACACTAAGTCATTGTATGTCCTTAATTGAGTTGTAACTTTGTAATAGTTCTTCAATTGTAATTCCTAATAAGCTTGTTTAGAAGTATTCTGTAGGAAACCCTTTGTAAACCTTAAACCTTTGTGTTTGAGTCTTGGTTAGAGTTAGTCGAGTTGTAATGTCTTTGTAATAGAGTTATTACAAAGTGGCTTATAATAGAGTATTACAAGTTAGTGAGGGATTAAGAGGTTAATTCCTAGGTTGCATAGGTTGTAATCTAATAGTTGCTCAGTAGTGAAGTTGAAATCCTACAAGGGTAGGCCGTGGTTTTTAATTCCGTTGAGCTGGAAATTTTTCACGTAAAAATCCTCTTGTCATTTACTTACTGCAGTGTGCGTTTGTTCTAGTGGAACTGATAGAGAACTTGGTTCTCTATAAATTTGGTGGACCCTTATATTCTATCACCTCTGTAACATATATAAAAGCATTAGCACCTGAAACTGTTCATATAACCTTATTTATTAATTTCAAGCTCTTAAGGAAAAATATCTTACGGTAATTTACGTACTATTTCAATATGGTTTACACTATTTTTTTTTTTTTAGTACGAGTGTAACTCATTTTTGTAGTGTATTAAGTTGAATCATCTTTAGTACTGTAACTTTTTACCAGTGAAAATCTGCTTGATATGTTTAATTTCAATTTGTATGTATTAATAGGAAAATTAATAACCTTCTGAGCCGTTGTATCTTATACATAAAACTGCAGTTAAACATAGTATCTTCTATTGGCAATATCAAATATCGTATACTATTACACAGCACAAAACGACATGGACCGAAAGAAGGATTGGAAAAAGTGAGAATGTGTTGCTATTATCAAATTGGAAAAAAGAAAAATTTTTGTCGTTTTAACATATAGGGTCCTTGTGAGAAGAAAACGAACACCTCAATATATAATTGAGATAGAAAATGAGTCCAACGTCAACCTATCTCATGCCACAATTAGGACTTAGGAGTAATAATGCTAGCTAATTCAGAAAATAATAACGGATCGATATGCTTTTTCCTTTTAAATAAATAATTAATCTCGATGTTCGAAGGTTATATTTCTAGATTTGGAAGAGTTATAGTAGTAACGAGGTTAACAATAGAAAATTATTTCATTATTTCAATATGCCGAATAATTGCTGACAGATGTGTATTATTTAATTCTTGGTGAAGAGACAATATCAAATAAAACAAATGCATGATATCAGATACAGCTATGGCATTCTGTTGTCCATATGTATGATATGATTCTTGACCACCCGTTGGTCCAGCAGTCATGTTATGGTGTCTCAAGCTTTTAATTTCATGTTCCTTTTTAAAATAATTTTTCGGAAATCTATATTTTTTGGACCGTTTTCATCAGTAGGTTAAGAATGTTTCGCTGTTCGGCACAGAATACCATTTTTAAGATTATAAATCCGAATTCTGGTATTTTAATACTATGTAGATAAATATGCTGCAATTGTAAATCGTTAATAAATATTAGATTAACAATCATCGGTTTTCTTTTTCTTGACCTTATCACAAGTAGCATTTTTCTAAAAGTAAATTTGAAATGTTTTAATTTGGAAATTATGAAGAAGAAAAGTGTGCTCGATCAGTCGAAAACGGACAAGTGATTTGTTTCTGCATATTATCTAGAATACAAGTGTACATTTTCTTTTTCAGAATTTCTCGATAGCAAATAGGAGCAATGTGAAATTTATAGATTTGAAATTTTTATTTCCTCTTTAATATTTCCCCAGATAAGAGGAATAATTAACCAATCGGAAATAATGAAGAATCGAGCTGGTTATGAAAACTTTCTATTATATTGATTCTCTAGCAAATCTCCTTTGAGATAATCCATGTTTCTGGCCAACTCATAATCAACAAACTAATCCTGGCTGTGAAGAATAATTATTGTTCATGTTTTTGCCAAATATTGTTTACTCGAGTTGAAGAGTGAAGGTAAACCATAACTCTAATTTCTAAAAGTTGGTCAACTGCACCATCAAAATCAAATCGAAAGACAGATAGAGGAAGTATTTTTTGATAGTTTCCTTCAGTTATACATAATATACATTTTTCAGTTATTAGTGCGGAGAGACTATTTGTGTTACTCATTTAAAGAGTAAATTTCATGGGTGGTAATTCAACTTTATGTTCGTTATGCAAAAAGTCATTTTTCTTCTTTTTGTTATGTAAAAATCATTCGACTTTGTGTTCAATAGCCAAAAGTCACTTTTCTTTCTTTTGTTACATAAAAATTATTTTACTTTGCTCTATTTATCACAAAAGTCACCTTGACCAGATTTTATAATACTTTTACTTGAAAAGTCAATTATGTCCTTGACATTATAAACCCTCTCATTTATGTAATACCTTCTATATTATATACTAAAAAATATATTTTTACCTAGGTATTTTACTTGTAATTAAAATAAATTTAAAATTATTTTATTTTGTTATTTTTATAATATATCCATACTTTTAATTTTTTCAGGGCTCTCAATTTTTTTTAATCATATTCAAACATGATTTCTAATATAAAAATGATAAAAAAAATATTTAATTTTAATATTTATTTAAATATAATAAAACATATTTGTTTAACAAATGATAGTTTTTTATAGTCAATAAAAATTTTAATTTTTTTTAAAGATATTTGTGGTTAATATTAAGTTTTTTAAAGCTTTATTTATTAATATTATTTTTTGAAAATATTAATATGATGTATTATTTTGCTAAATGTGGGTATTTTATTTACTAAATTTATGGGTATGGCTTGGCTGATAAATCAATGAGTTGATTTTTTAATTTTTTATTAAACATATTTCATTAAGATGATTGAGAACATGGACTTAAGATTTGTTTACGGTAATGTTACTGACAAATTTAATAATGCTATTTTTATATCTTGAAAACTAATATTAAGAAAAAATTAAATGTACGAATATATTATAAAAATAATAAATAAAATAATATTATGTTATTTTAATTATAAGTAAAATACCTGGGTAAAAGTATAATTTATGGACTAATTCAATACAAGTGATCAATAACGTTAAATAAGTGAGTTAAAGAAAGAATAAATAATCAAACTAGTTGTGATGTTACGTCCGAGCTCGAATTTGAGCTTAGGTATTGTTTTGCCCTCGGTGCGAAGCCAAATACTTATGAAGAACTATGAGCAAAAATAAGAGCTTTGAATAACTTTAGAAGCAGATAAAACAAGTGTATATTGCCTTGATATGCGTGTTACAGTGTGTCTATTGAACAATAACAGTAACCTCCCCTTTAAATAGTAGGGGAATTTTGCCCTAAGTACAATTCTAGGAAAGGTAAAAATCTTCTTTTTCGTTAATCACTGATCCGCTGTCGATACGGGCCGAGATCCACGCGGTGATATCCTATTGGGCACGGATATCACAGCCCTTCATTAGTCATGTACAACCGTTTGATTATGCCTCCCGAGATCATGCAGCCCGAACCGGATTGGGGGAGGGGAGGGGAGGGTGGAGTGTTCTCGATGGCCCCAGTGGTAAGCGTTTTGTTCGGGCCTTAGTTCGAGAGGTTCTTAGCTTCGATCCCGGTTCCATATAAATATGTACTTGCTTCGTTTGTCCCACCGGAAAGTCGGGGTGTTCACTAGCCCCGTTACCCGTATACAATAATAATATTGTACATCTTGTTTAATTAGCTCAATTATACTGAGATCATTTGACGTCGTTCGTGAAATATTTGAATTCTTAGTATATATATATATATATATATATATATATATATATATATATATATAGAGAGAGAGAGAGAGAGAGAATTTCTAAAATACATACATATAATAGGCTAATATTGCTTGAAAATTAGAATTAACGTTAATTTGAGACAGGAAATAAATCTTTAGAAACCTTAGCCACATATCCAAATGTGCTGACAGACTACTCAAAGCTGTAGCCTAATAACGTCCGCTGCAATTTGAGCATTTAAGTCACCGTTTCATGAGACGACCAAGGTTTTGCGTGATTATTACACCATGTAACATACAAATTTGAGAAAAGAAACTATGTCGTACATATCTTGCGTGAAAGCAATATTGCATAGTAATATTATGTGCATATTAAATGCCTTTGAAGAAATAATAAAAGTACCTATGCAATGTACTCATAGGAAATTATCATTGAGAAAGACTTGATAGGAATGTGTAATAAAGGTAAATTTGAAAAGAAAAAAATACCATCTTTGTAATATCAGTTATTTTGGATCAAAATGAGAACGCAAAATGAGACTACGAACCCTAATGGAGCCAATGAGAAAGAAGTTGCAGGCCAGTGCAGGCTTGCTCCACACAGGTTACATCTGGGCCTTATATTGATATTCTAAACACGAAATAATTTGAATTGGATTCCACTTATTAGGTAAATTTTACCTAATTTCTGGATATGATCTTATTTTTTACCGTTTGTTTTGAAAATATTGTTTGTTCATGAAACTTAATCAGTTTTTGAAATATTTTTGAAGAAAATTTTTCAAGCTCCAAAAATTGGTTTGAGACAATTTTTGGTGAAATTTATTAGGCCACTCTCAAAACTTCCATTTTTTCCAAATAAAATACATGTCCAAATATAACTTCAACTTCCAAAAGTTATTTTTTAACACAACTTCAAATTTTATTTTTTTAAAGTTTCAACCAAATTTATATCTAAACTATTAGCTAAAACTAAAAATATTAGAAACATATCATTAAGTATCGGATTCGAGATTCTATTGAATGACTGCGATATATCATTTGAAGTAGAGGGAGACTTCATTGCTATAAGTTATTCAGCGCTGTCTACATTATTTTCAAGATAAAAATGGACGTTTCATAAAAAAAGGATGTTTCATTATTACATTCTGGTATGTTACATAAATAAGGTAACTAAAGGGACGTGGCAAGAATTGGAACCAAAAGAAGGCTATGTGACTATGTCTCCCAATTGCCCAATTGGGTGTGTTATGTAACAGAGCCAGCCCATGTTGGGGTCCATACAGACGCGTTGGCTCAGCCGTCAAAATTTACGCAAAAACCCGACCCATACACATGCTCTTATTTGGTATACGTGTCCTAACTACACTACAAACCCCTGTTCAGCTCACTCTTTTTCCTTTTATCTACTCTTCTTCCCTACTTCCTCGCGTTTATCGCACTCTCAATTCATCTATCGCCACTTATACATGTTGCATGGATTCATTGCCAAATATGTATTCGATTATGCGAATGTGTGTAAATATCTAGCACAAGTACAAGTTTGTCAAAGATTTCTATAAATTTTAAAGTACTTTGAATTAGTGTGAGGCAGGGGCGGGGTAGGTGCGGGATGCGGGTTCGGCCGAACCCAATAATTTTTGTTTAAATTAAGTATGTTTAACAGGCCGAGTTGACCCAGTTCCGGACCGGCCCAGACCGGTACCGGGCATTCACTGCCAGTCACTCCTAAATCTACCTGGTATGGACTGCTAAATCGATTCTGATTAAAAAATCGGACCAGACCGGATCGGTGGTAGGGGGTCGGGTAGGCTGGGTTTGGGGGGTTAGAGGGTTGGGTCGTTTACTTTTTTCATACCGGTTAACCGGACCGGTCAAACCCGGTAAGGAAATTCACTGTTGAAACGGTTAACCGAACCGGCCCGGACCGGTTCAACGGCAAAAAATTAAAAAAAAAAAAATCCATTTGACCGTTGCCCAACGGATATTTTGCAAGAATAGCCCTTTTTTGGGCAATTTTTTTTTTTAAAATAACACTTTAGGTAATTACTAATTTAGCCCTTTGAAAAACTATAAATACCCCCCCCCCCTTCTTCATTTATTCAATCATCTCTCATTTCCCAAACTCAAATTCTCAATTCAAGTTAAATGATGCCCCGTACTTATAGAGTGTGCTCGTATGTTTGAGAACACTTTGAGGTGGTAGAAGAAAATGAAGAAGTTCACAAAGTAAAGTGCAAGAACTGTGGTCGACTCTTAAATCTTCGTATAAAGTGGGTGGGCGCAGGCTGTTTAAGCAGGCATATGAAGAATTGTTTTGAGCGTCCTCCAGAAATTCGTATTTAAGTTGATTTGAGACAATTTATGTTATTTTAAAATTATTAGACGTATTTATAATTAATATTTTAGTTAGTTAGATTAATTTGAAGTATTATTATGCAATGAAAATTTGAAATGAAATTACGAAAGCCTTTGAAGCTTAATCCTTATATTCAAGTTATGAAACTATGAAAATTTGTTTATTTTAAAACTATGAATTTTTCAAATATAAGGATTTTAAAATTTAAAGCCTTTGCATCATTTATTCAAACACTCTTTTTATAAGATTATTTTTTTGTTTTAGAATTTTACTTTATATTAATATAAAATTACGATAGTTATACAAAATTAACAAATAATTTTCTTTTTACATAAACCCGGTTCGGCCCGGCCCCTTAGACCCGTAACCGTTCCAATTTAATTTTTACCGGATAGGCCCGGACCCGTTAAGCCTGGTACGGAAAAATCGATAATCGGCCCGGTTTGGTGATCGGCCAGTCACTTTTATTCTCGATCCGGCCCGGCCCGGCCCACCATTAGACACCTTTAATTTAAACCATATATTTTTCTTAAGAAATTCATTGAATATGTACAACTTCTTAATTTAGAACTCAATAACTTAAAGGGTTATGATTCCGAACTCATAAGGTTCAGATCCTGAACCCGCCTCTTGTGTGAGGGTAAAACTTACAAAATTACACCATACCGTATCATATAGTTGTTTAGTAATTAAATCAAGAGTAAATTTTATAGGTGGTCACTCAATGAATTTTTACCTTGATATACTATAATAGAAACTCATTTACCACTTTCATTTATGTTCCCCCCCCCCCCCTCCCCCCATATTTCTAATAACTTCCCCTACATTTAAGATTCAGTTTTTTTTCTCTCTTTATTAATAATCACCCAAAATCTCTCTCTTATTTTTACCCCCCCTCCCCTCCCCCCCCCCCCCTCAATTTTTTTATATGATACATCAGTATCCAAAAGAATTCTCGACATAATACTAATACAACTATATTAAATTTTTAGTTTAGAGTTGTGATTGAAACTTGAGGAAGATGATGTATCGCGATTGTACTGTATATGTATCGTAATTGTTGATAATTGTATATTCGTTGTATATTCTTACAAGCAGTTATGAGTTCGTGTCGATTTCACAGTTTATATCACAAGTATTATAATTGTATATTAATTTATTAGTATTGTATCGGGTATGGTATTAATGTACCAGATACGAGTTAGATACAACTGTGATACAAATATGATACAATTATGTTTTAGGCATCGATGAATCTAATACAATTCAAATACAATTATGATACAGTTGTTATACAATTATCATTCAACTTCTGAATATTTATTAATAATATAAAGTTATCGGCAATGGTGGGAAGAGAGAAGATAGAGATTCTAGGCGTATATTTAGGGATTTTGATATTAAAAAAAGGAGAAAGAAGAGAAGAGGGAAAAAAAAAAAGGAAGGATGTAATTGAATCCCTTAATTGAAGGCACTAATAATGGGGTGGGGGCCTTTTAAGGAGCAACGCATACAATTTGTAAGAAAAACCTAGATATTTATTAAAAACTCCAAAACATAGAGAATATAAGTAAATAAGTTTCTAATATAGTATAGCTAGGTAAAAATCATGTCATTCAACTTTGTGTTCATTACGCAAAAGTCACTTTTCTTCTTTTTGTCACGTAAAAATCATTCAACTTTGTGTTCATTACCCAAAAGTCACTTTTCTTTCTTTTGTTACACAGAAATTATTTTACTTTGCTTTATTTATCGCAAAAGTCACATTGGTCAGATTTATAATACGTTTACTTGAAAAGTCTATTATGTCCTTGACATTAATCCTCTCATTTATTTAATTCCTTCTATATTATATACTATATAATATATTTTACCTAGGTATTTTAGTTATAATTAAAATAAATTTAAATTATTTTATTTATTATTTTTATAATATATCTATATATTTAATTTTTCCATGGCATTCAATTTGTTTAATCATATTCAAACATGAACATATTATATAACAATGATAAAAGTATTTATTTTTAAATATTTATTTAAAATAATAAAAATATATTTGTTTAACAAATAATAAATTTTTATAGTCAATAAATTTGTTTAAAGATATTTGTGTTTAATATTAAGTTTTTTAAAGTTTTACATGTTAATATTATTTATTTGAAAGTATTAATCTGATGTGTCATTTTTCTAAATGTGATTATTTTATTTATTAAATGGGTATGCCTTGGCTGATAAATCAATGAGCTTTGATTAATTTTTTAATTTTTATTAAATATATTTCACTAAGCATGATTAAGAATGCAGACTTGAGATATTCATGGTAGTGTTACTAACAAATTTGATAATGTTACTTATATATCTTGAAAATTAATATTAAAAAAAATAAATGTACGAATATATTACATAAATATGAGAATTTATAATGTCAATGAAATAATAGACTTTTCAGGTGAAAGATTTGTAAAATCTAGTCAAAGTGATTATTGTGATAGTTAGAGCATGGTAAAATGATTTTTGTAAAACTAAAGAAAGAAAAGTAACTTTTGGATAATGAACACAAAATTGAATGACCACCGATGAAATTTAACCTTAAATCAAGTGAGCATATATATTAAATAAGGATCATGGAGAGCAGAAGTGAATCCAAGACATAAATTTTATAGATTAAACCTTTTAGACTCTTAGTATTAATTTTATTGTAATTTTTAAACTTATGAATTCACACATACCATTTGTTGTAATTTTAATAAGTTTGTATTCATATATCTATACTTTGCGTTAGAAGTTATGAATTCAAATAAAACTCGTGCCGCTACTCTACACCCATCCCTGATGGAGAGAGAAGCTTATTTTTTGGTATATAAGTGAAAGAAAGTTACGTTACTAAACTAAACTACTAGTTCGGTAACCGAACTACTTACCTTAACTTTAATTTTTAAGTTTTAAGTTAAGTTTACGTAACTTTTNTAGCAGTTAAAAAATATTTGAAACAAATAAAGTTATTACGAAGGGATTTGACTGATAAGACATTTTACGCAATAATTAAAAGTGAAAAGCACGCGCTATTAGGTCGAGTGAAATGAATGGGGTCATATAACTTTCCTCCTCGGTCTGAGAGTGAAAAAGCTTTTCTCTGATGCGGGCATGTGCATGTCTCCGTTAATTGCTCCCCCAATGTGTATTACCCAATAGACACTTCCCCAATTATTTGAAAAGCCAAACACAACCACCGAAAATCTCAAAAATCTCACGTTGTTTTAACCTTGTGTTGACGACCACAAGTGACCCCCTGCCCCTTTACACCTATAAATAATCGGCCATTTCCCTTCCATTTTCCTCACTCCCATTGGGCCATAATCCATTCCCAAACAAAAAATACACAGATACAAGAGAAACAAATAGTTGTTTCTGATTGGCTTACGCTTTAGAACTTTCACCATGGGTGTAAAAGGACTTTTGTTTAGTATTGTTTTGATTAATTTGTCATTACTAGGACTTTGTGGGTATCCCAGAAAACCAGTTGATGTACCCTTTTGGAAAAACTATGAGCCCAGTTGGGCTAGTCACCACATCAAGTACCTCAATGGTGGTTCCACTGTTGATCTTGTTCTTGACAGGTCTTCAGGTACTAATATTAATTAGTNTTTTTTTTTTTTTTTTTTTTTTTTTTATTAATGATTTTTTCTTATTTTATCTAATCTTTCATTTAATTTGTATGAATGAAGGTGCTGGATTTCAGTCAAAGAAATCATATTTGTTTGGGCACTTTAGCATGAAACTGAAGCTTGTTGGTGGAGACTCAGCTGGTGTTGTCACTGCATTTTACGTAAGTTAATACTATATACTAATACTAGCTCAGTTGTTGCACCATACTAGAAAATGTACACTACTTAGATCTGCAATTTTCTCCATTTTTGCAGCAATATATTTTGCATTGTAGAGTTTTTTCATTTCCTTTAGTATGTGTTTTTGTAGTAAATTTAATTATTTTTATGGGAATGTTTCAGCTGTCATCGAATAATGCAGAGCACGATGAGATAGATTTTGAATTCTTAGGGAACAGGACTGGGCAACCATACATTTTGCAGACGAATGTGTTCACGGGAGGAAAAGGAGACAGAGAACAGAGAATCTATCTCTGGTTTGACCCAACCAAGGGTTACCATTCTTATTCTGTTCTTTGGAATACCTTCCAGATTGTGTAAGTACCTTAACCTTAGCTTTCTTTTCCGTAAATTTCTTGCCTTTTCATTAAATTTCCTAAAACAGAAAATATTACTAATATAAGTTTTGATTATTGTATTGTCAGTCATATTTTCTTCTGTGGTCCCATGTATTTCTTGGAGCGAGTGCACTTGATTTTATACGTGGTCCCTGTCCTGCTATGTTTTAAAAAAGTGTGGTAACAATTGTTGTTTAAGAAAAAAGCAAAATACACATTTGTCTAGGCATTAGAGTATTATTTAATTAAAATAAAGCATGAAAACTTGTAAGTTCACTATGGTCTAAAAATAGTCAAGATTATAGTAAGGATCTCTCCCATGTGAGCATCCTCTCGAGTATATATGTTGGTCTTTTTGTGTTAATCAAGATTTGAAGCTTTTGATATACTCTTATAGATAGGGATAGTATATGAAAAAAGGTCTTTTTGGTGTACACGGATCACAAGAGTCTATTGTAATAGCATTATACTGCATTTCTGCAAGAAGGTGTTTCCACGGTTTGAACCCGTAACCTCCTGATAGCAACTTTATCAGTTACGCCAAGTTTTCACAAGGATAATATATGTATATATTCCTCAATATTTACACTTAAATTTATGTGTTTAAATTGTTTATTCAAATTATCTGGTCCACATACTTTAATAAAGCAGCTGTCAAATTGGTGTCCTTGCAACAGAATTTTTGTCTTCTATCTTGCACCTAAATCTTGAAAATATAATGTTTCCTTGTCGAATGTGCAACTTTTTCTTTCAAAAGACCTGCGACTGTTTACTACTTAGCTTTGAAATTTGAGCACAATGGTGGAAATTAAAGGATGCTCAAAATCAATGACCTTTTTCTTCTATTTCACAAGTACTAAAGTAGTTTGTTCATGCTCAGGGCAATTATACGATTGGTTGCTCGATCAAGAATAACTAAATTTATTAGCCAAATATACAATAAATATAGATATAACATAGTATATATATTATATGTCTATTGTACATTAACATCAACAAAAAATATATATTTTGCTCGCTATTATTTTTAGAACGGCTATACTGCATAAGTTATTTTCAAACACTCTATCCAGTTGGACTTTATACTTCCCTTTGGGCCTCCACCAAATGGACAATGCTAAATTGCTTTAATATTGCAGGATCTTTGTGGATGACGTCCCAATTAGAGCATTCAAGAACTCAAAAGACCTAGGTGTGAAATTCCCATTCAATCAGCCCATGAAAATATACTCAAGCCTTTGGAATGCAGATGATTGGGCTACAAGAGGTGGATTGGAGAAAACAAACTGGTCCAATGCCCCATTTACTGCCTCCTACACATCATTCCACGTGGACGGCTGTGAAGCTGCCACCCCACAAGAGGTCCAAGTTTGTAACACCAAAGGCATGAGATGGTGGGATCAAAAGGCTTTCCAAGATTTGGATGCTTTACAATACAGGAGACTTCGTTGGGTTCGCCAAAAATATACTATTTATAATTATTGCACTGATAGGAAGAGGTACCCTACTCTTCCACCAGAGTGCACTAAGGACAGAGATATTTAAGTAATTTAATTAAGAGGGGGGTTTTTAAGCACTTAATATTATTTATGTTGTGAGTATATTAAGGATGTTAATATTATAAATATCCATGAGATAACCCCTAAAACAAAGAGCTTTTAATTAAGCTCTATTTACCTATTTTTTTAGTGTATCATTGGTGAAGTCATGAAGATATATATCTCATGCTAGGTCTTCATGTCTCAGCGTGTAACGAGTGATGTATTGTAATTTATTGCACTATTTGTTTTCTCTGAATTGAAATATGAACCAATACCTATGAGTGTAGCACTATTGGACAACTTACATTTCTTTTACATAGGTGTTGTGGAAATCATCACCATTGAAATCAATAATATATATTGTGACTATGTTTTCCTTTAGCCGATTCATCCAAAACAGTCTTTCTATTTTCACAAGATAAAGTTAAGGCTGCATATATATTAGTATTACTCTCCATATACCTTATTCATGGGATCACATTTGTTATCGTCGAAATTTTTGATGCTATAAGAAAAGTAAAATTGAAGATTAGATAATTAAAAGTATTTAACGGCTAGAATGGTGATCTGTGAGAAATTATACAGCATGCACTTATTGACTACATGAAATTTTGCGCTTTTGCTTTATTTGTATTAGCACTATCCGTGATGTAATAAACAGATGAATAAGTCACTATAATAAGGTGATGTTAGTATATCCACCCTTGAGCAATATAGTTTATATATTTATATTTCATACTAAATTTTAACTTGTTCCTTGAAATTTTTTTATATTTGTATGGGTCGAAATCTGACCATGGGTTAATCATCCCTAAGAGGAACGATATGGGGTCGGCCAAGTCGTAGTCGTACCCACAAGGCAAGATGGCAAAGGACACCTCGGTCATCGTCGGGGCCAGACCGTAAGAAAGCTTACGTCGCGGAACCCATGTAACGATCAAGCAAATGAAAGAGGGCAGGATAACGAGAAAGTATGCTCAAAGACCATTGGACAAATGTGGAAGCTACTAATATAAATAGGGGTAGCTAAACCCAAGAAAGGAGGAGGCCAGAATCA
The DNA here is from genome assembly GCF_001879085.1 of Nicotiana attenuata. NCBI lineage: Eukaryota > Viridiplantae > Streptophyta > Magnoliopsida > Solanales > Solanaceae > Nicotiana > Nicotiana attenuata. The sequence goes on from NW_017673825.1 coordinate 40,380, forward strand.
AGAGAATCTCTGAAGGAAGCACAACTCCTTCGCTCCTTTTTTGTTTCTTCCATGTTCATGATACAAATCGGTTATAGATGTAAGCTTATCACATATGATTGATGTATAATTATTGTATGAAGAAATATTATCCGTGATTGTTCTTCCTCTTCATTTTTCTCTACCCTGCATATCTAGATCTGGAATTAATTATGTTTAGCTAAGATTTTACCTTCTTTAATTCTGGCAATTAGTCCGACAAGAGGGTTTTATACTTTTTTTGTTCAAACAATATTAAAAGTAGTAGTTTATATAGAAAAATATAGTTCTCCCTCAATGTTGCCAAATTGAAAATATTTTCATTAAATCATAAATAATTTATGCTTTATCACGTAATCATTACGTATTAATATGGTTTGATGAAATACAAGTTTTTACCCTTGGTTGCCATGCAACTATAACACACGCTTTAATTGGTGGTGGTTAGAAGGTTTAAATTTTGGTTAGAGTTGATTATGTCATAGTACAATTTTCTCCGCGTCTTTTATATTTTGACGGTCTAAGCAGCAAATAATGAAAAAGAAGTCTTTTAGGTCGTGCCATCATGAATTGGTCTGCCACTGCCTTAAAATTTTGACTGTTTAGTGGGTTTTTCCTTAAAACAGGAGGCTCTAAGTTCAATGGCTGCTTCCCTAATCAAACATAGGGAGTCGATTTTACCAACTCCCATTTACTTAATTAACAATTCCATATATATAATTTTTAACTCTGCCTCTATTATATTTCTTCTTGTTTATTACTGTTATGAAATAATAAAAAAAAAAGAAGAGTATTGTAGAGAAAAGTAGGGAGAGAGAATTCTTATTGAATTTTGGGATGAACTACAATGGAATAGAACCCTCTATTTATAGGGAGAGGGTGACTTAGCCACTAAGCAATGAACCCTAGAATCTCTCTAAATATAGACATTCACCATAAATATAATTCTATTTATAACACTCCCCCTTGAATGTCTATTCAACAAATAATATGCCTCGTTAAAACCTTAACTAAAATAAAACCCAATGGGAAAAAAATTTCTAGAAAAGGAAAAAGAGTACACATATCTAACAATACGCCTTTTGGTTGCCTCGTTAAAAACCTTGCAAGGAAAACCCAGTGAGACAAAACCTTGTAAGGGAAAAAGAGTACAACGCGTATTAACTCCCCCTGATGAGAGCATCAATTCACATCTTTAAGCATTTGCATTCCAATCTTGTGCACCATCTTCAAAAGATCTTTGGTAGATATTTGATAAACAATATCAGCCATATTAACTTCAACGAATTTGTTTCACCTTGAAATCATCATCCCTGATAGATGTATTGTCTTCATATGATCTTGTTGGAATCATCATTTCAATTTCTTCACATAGGGGTGAAAACTCTTGCTATCATATTATCATGCATATAGTTATAGCAAGATACATTTGTGCACAAATTGCACTAAGGAAGTGGTACTTCATGACCATGAATTTTATATGCTTTAAGCAATTTAAATCCTTCAGGGATTGTTAAGTCATATAAGCTATATAATAGACTTTAGATGCATATCAAGTTTTCATGTCATGCTAGACATATAAGATATCGAAAACTGATTGCACATACCATTGACTTTATACTTTCAAGTGCTTGAACTACATGTTCAAAACTGCATGTCTTTCATATGAAACCAATTTTACTTGAATTGTTTCTTCAGACTTAAGATCCTCATATATATATATATATATATTTAGCGCTATCATAGATGCTGTCGACGAACATTTTATATCGGTTCCAACTCCTTATTTTTCATAAAGACATAACATAGAGATCTCTTCATTCATATATTCAGGTACCTGAATCTCTCATAAGATTTTATGAAGTGTTATGTCATGTGATCTTCTAGATCACTTGCCTCCTTATCATGATCATTTTGATCATTTGCTCATCTTCTATTTTAAGAAGTTTATTTGAAACCGATTTGTCTATATGCTTTAAGCGTACCATAGACGTTGTCCTTCTAGGACTTAATAAAAGCATTTGCAATGAGAATATAGTTACTTTCTTTGGGTCAGCAAATGCGTCTGGCATGCTTTGCAATAAATTGCACATGAATTATCCTTTTATGAACTTCAAGTTCATATTATCTTATTCGAGGATCTAGATGTACAAATGATAATTCATTCCACGTAACTTTGTCTCAACTGTTTATCATGTCTCCCCCTCATGTTAGAAAAACTAACTTGTTTCCTCAACTTTGAGAACTCATCTTTGTGCGTTATGGTGTTAATCAAAATATACATCGCACATCAATAATAATAATAATAAGATGAAATTATTTGGTTCCTGACCCTGAACCACTTGTGAGGGGAGAATGTAATATACTTTCGTATATAACGTATATCAAACTGATATAGATAACTTTGTTCTCATAAGCAATAATTTAGCTATTAAGTGGAGGCACTCAATAAATCATTTTGCTAAACCAATTGTGATGTAAACCAACTTATCAAGATGAACTATCTTGAATAGAAAATCTGGAAATTATGCTCTATATTAAATTATTGAGCAAGTTACCTCACAAACACCAGGTTGCGGGTTAATAATAATCTCATATGTAATCATCTCTTAGATGCATCTTATGTGGTATACATGGCAGGTGAATGGGCCATATTCACCTTTGATATTTCCAGCATTCATGGGATTCAATCCCAATTTTAATTGGTCTATTAATTAATGAGAACAAGCAATGTAAGAGAATTCGTAAAGAACTTTCTAGTTCTTTAATATTTACCCATGTGAATTCTCTTTTATTTTTGCACATCATACTTGAATTAACATGGCTAAACCAATTATGCCAACTGGATAAATTATCAATATTGATAAACTTCAGGTTTACACCATGATGTGTGCAATTATGAATAAACTCCAAGTTTATTATGATATGGGTTTTTATATCAATAAATATCCACTTCATTGTGGTATTCTTTTGTTTATGTAGTACAAATTAGAGAATAAAGCGGGTAACCTTTCACATACATATTACCCCTCTACAAGTTATAGTAATAGAAGATATTAAATATTTCCTTTATTTATAGTCTCAATATATCAACCGCTTTCACGTATACTTTGGAAACTGAATAAGTTTCTTTGAGACTTACTACAACACAATACCTTATTGATAATTAATTGTGTTTCTCCAAAATAGTATAATTGGCTCTTGCAGAGTTCTCAATTAATTTTGTAGTACCACATATTCATCAACACCTATATATTGAATATCTTTTTTAAAGAGAAAGTTATACCATTATGGTTATGGTCAAAATTATATGCAAGATCTGTTTCTTGCATTATCGCTGTCTTTTAATAATCACAATGCCAAAATATTTTGGCGTACAATAGGTACGTGACCAATGACCATTCATGCCATAATAATGACATTATTTTCTTATATCATCTCAAACCTCCTTTTAGAGGTGAGTGCGGTATTCACTACCACTAGCACGTTCATATTCTTTGAAGAATGAATATGTATTCATAAATCAGATATTGTCACATTCACATCATGAATGGACCATAATCATCTATATGTGCTTTACAAAGTCTCATGTCAAATCGATGACAAATATTTTTCACAGAGTGAAAGATTATTTTGAGAACCTTATTGTTCTCATTACCACAAATGATGACGATTATAATTTCGTCTATTGCCACGTCCATATCCATTGATACATTCATAGTAATAATTTTGTCTTCTTTCAGACTTATCACATACTGCTATCACATTCTCTTAAGGGAATGAGAATGGAGCAAATTCAATGGAACGGGTTTTCAATTCTTTGCCCACAATCATACATGAAGTTGATCATGGCGAGGCATAGAAATTTTACCACTTCAGGTGGTTATAATTTCTTACAAACTCCATTAGAGTTATAATCAAACTTTGTTGTCTTTGCTTGTATTTAAAATCAAAGTATAGAATAAAAGAGAAAAATACGGTAAAAGACTTACCTTAAATCCAGAATTTAATCATGAAGGAAGTTCATGGAATAATTGACAATCATTATGCTCAATCCCAAAGCTTCTACTCAATTGGTTAGAGTCTCGTGCTGATAACGTGTTATGAAATAATAAAAGAAAAAGAAGAGTATTGCAGAGAAAAGTAGAGAGAGGGAATTCTTATTGAATTTTGGAATGAATTACAATGGAATAGAACCCTCTATTTATAGGGAGAGGGTGACTTAGCCACTAAGCAATGAACCCTAGAATCTCTCTAAATATAGACATTCACCATAAATATAATTCTATTTATAACAATTACTGTAATCTCCACTAGTTAGTCACATCATGATGAACACGTAATAATGGAAACTTAATAATTTGGATATTGTTTTCTCTTGCTCGTTTTTCTAATGGAGTACTCATTAATTGTTAATGATGCCTCAGTTAACGCTATTTTGAGAGTTAATATGGCGAAATTTTGAAGTTAAATTAGATTTTTAAACTTAAAATTTATATATTCGAAAACTATATGAATAATACTATAATTTGTAAATTTTCTCATATTAATATGGTGAAAATATATATGTTAAAACGACGTCGGTCAAAGTTTATGTAGTTTGACTCCCGAAAAGCGAAATATGACAAGTAAAAGTGAACAGAGGGAGTAGTTAACAGATTAGTGAGCCTAACACACCGATAATGCCAGTAACAGATTATATGTCTAAACCTAATTCCCTCCAAAAGCATGGATTTCCTGACGAATATAACCCTCTAGCATATTCAACCAATATACTTCAATTTCCACGATATTCTACGTACTTAATTTCAATTTTAGAAATAATAATAGACAGGGAAAGGAAAAAGGTAAAAGAAAATTAAGAAGATGCACTGATGCAGTCATGCAGATATGCTGCTTTTCGATTGTTAAAGTGCATTTTCGCTCCATTCACGTTTTAGTTCGTGCGAGTCTTAAGCTAATTAGGACTATTTGCCCTACTTGACGTAGAGCGTTGTATTTCAAATTTCATTTGAAGTAATTAAGTATAACTTAGACACTATATTTTGCTACGACTCAAATTAAAAGATACTGCTTAATAATTAAAAATCGTGAATCAGAGTTTATTGCTACATAGATTAATTATTATCCAGTTACTTAAATCAGTCTTAGCATATTAGTAGTAATTTTCCACAATTCTTAATTTTATACAATAATTTATATTTCGATCTATTTTCAGATATTACTTTTTTTATTATTAGAAACGATTGTTTTTGGTGTAGCTAGAAGTGGGCAAAACGAAAAGAGAAAAAAGTGAGGAGAATAAGGAGATAGTAACTATTTGTCTTGTGATCAAGTTTCGTTGATGATTGAATCACTTTAATCTACAGTTGATCAACACATGCGAGGAGCTTGTTTGCATTTCAAAAGTTAGGGATTAATCCAACTCTAACTTTAAAAAAAATGTGATTCTACCTTATCCTGATAATATTTTCATTGTCTCGGGTTCAAGTCCCTGGTATAGAGTCGCTTTTATATAGGGAGCGCTTTATCTTCAATATGGGATTTCCTGACGCGAATCCGGATTTAGTCAGATCCCAATATGAGTAGCGAACACTGAGTGGGAAACAAAAAAAATATTTCGTAGTCGTCAAGGACTTTAATAGAACGAAAATGGGTTGTTCTTATCATTCTTGGGAATTAGTTGGTCAAAACTTACACCAGCAAGCTGATTGACTTGCTTATCATGTGCTCAATTAAGTGATATTATCAAGTTTTTCAGAAAATGGGATAAGACACTACTAGAAATCCGGAAAAAAAACGACCACAAAAAGCGACCAGTGTTGGTCGCTTATTGGCCAAAAAGCGACCAAAAAGCGACCAAACGTGCATGGTCGATATTAAGCTGGTCCCTTTACCTTAGGGACCAAAGTTGGTCGCTAATTAGCGACCAACTTTGGTCTCTCAAGTCAAAGGACCAAATATTTCGGTAAAGACACTGGCGACCAACTTTGGTCGCTATATTATTTTAATATTATAAATTTTGCGACCAAAGTTGGTCTCCTTTTTGTAAATTTCGTTTTATTTATTTATTTATTAATTATGAAGTAGCGACCAACTTTGGTCTGTATATGAAATATTATATTTTAAATCTGGAAAATGGCGACCAATGTTGGTCGCTATACTATAAATTTTTTAATTATTTTTTTAAATAAGCGACCAACTCTGGTCGCCATATTTCCAGAAATTGTTATTTTTCTGGTAAATAGCGACCAATCTTGGTCGCTACTTGGGGAATCTGGGTTAAATAGCGACCAACCTTGGTCGCTATTTCACAGAAAATTGTTTTTTTTAATAGAAATGCGACCAAATAGCGACCAAAGTTGGTCGCTTTTCTTGGTATATTGCTGGCAGGAACTGCCTCTTTTGGCAGCTACACCACCTGCCAGCTTACCAAAATCCTAAATAGGCAAATATGCCAACAACAGCAACAACAAGCAACAACAACAACAACAATTATGACGAACAAAGTATAAAGTTCAATAGAACTTTATACTTTAAGCTAATTAGAAAACTAATAAGTTAAATGTTATTACAGAACCATTCGAAAACCAATTGTATTTGTCTAGCATAAACTTATAAGTTCAAAGATTGTTCTCTACATCATTATCATCACCGTCTGATGAACTTTCTTCACCATGACGGTATCTAGAATGGGCTATTTGTCGATGATGGGAAGAATGACCACGGGGAGGACGGGGGGAATGAGCACGGGGAAGGCGAGCCTCTGGCGATGACTCACGAGACCGGGGAATTGGAAAATTGCCAGAAGCTAGTAGAGTTTTGATCTGCTCTTGCATGCCCTTGCACTGAGCTTGCATGCCAGAGTACTGCATATCTCTAAGCCTTTCTCTCTCCTTGGCGGCTTCTAGCTCGGATGTGAGCTTTGCCACAGTCTCCCGCATAGAGGAGAGGCTCTCCCCATCAAGTTGCTCGGCTTGGGAGGAAGTCCCTATTCCTTGCATTCCACACTTATAGCGATGGAATTTCTTATTAGGAAGCCCGTATACCTTCCCCCCTTTTGGACCGCCAGCAGCCTGCGTCCACATTCTCTCAGCATCCTCGTCCGATAGTTGGATTGGCGCGCCGGACTCATTAGGTGGCTGACTGCGTATGAATTGCTCCACTTCAGCTGTGAAGCGACCCTATAAGAAAAATAATATGTGAATTACTATTTCCAAATTTATATAAAAGTAAATCAAAATTCTTAATGAAAAGTGAAAACTTACATGTACAATCGAGGCTCGGCCCTCGACCCACCTTTCTTGATCCGTCTCTTTCTTCTTCTTCACAATATGAGTCTCCTTGGAGAGCTCATCTTGGTTCATCGGACGCCCCAACTTTTTTTCCTGAAAACTCATAAATTTTAGTTAATAAACAGAATACATATACTAAGAAAAATTAAAAGTAAATGTAAGCAATTACGTACCATTCTTCGTTTTATCGTCCCTAGGCTACCGCACCTCCAGTGTGCAAGGATCCTCCCGTCTCAATGCCCGGGCTTTCTTTCCTTTTTCGCTCTTCTCTAAAACTCTGCTGTAAGCCATTGCCTTTGCCAAATCATCCATAAATCCTGAAGCATCCAGCCAGGCTTCTGGTTCAACTGCTAGCTTTGGGAGAAACAATGGGACTACCGCTTTCGAGCTTTGAGATGGAAGTTTGCAGCCACTTTCCGCGCTATAGCGGTGTTCCCATACACATTGCTCTGTATTTCAAAAGTCAAGTATTATATGGAAATATCATATTTAGATGGAAATATCATAAAAGCTATATTCGATATATTATACTTAGCTTTTATTAGCTAATAATTATTCAAAGTAAGTGCATTAACTGGCTTATAATATAAATATTAGCTAAAAAGCTAATATGATTATACTGTTAAAAGAATATTATATACCTTAAATTGATTGAAGATTGCCTCCTTGAGAGCGAATGGAATTCACTCCAAGTCGCATAAGGACCATCATAAAGCTTTCTTGGTGGCTTTGGTTATGATCCTTGTAGTAACATTACTAGGATGAACTGCAATTTTATTAAAAAAATACATTAATATCTTAGTAAAACTGTACTAAACAAAAAAAGTTAGGAATAACAAATAACTCTACCCGTCACCCTCAGGGACTATGATGATCCTGCCATATTCATCATAATTACCTCCTCGTCATTAGCAGCATCATTGTCCCGAAGACATGTACATCGGAGGCATGTGTGGAAGGTGTAGGGGGTCAGAGCTAGTATCTCGCAGGCGAAGGCCTGCAACCAGATGGAAGTCCAGATGAAGATGGCTGCGAGCCCTGGGACTGCGAAGCCCTGTGAGTGCGACACAGCTGTATGGGCCGCAAGTGGATGAGACACAGATAGCTGACCCGAGTGCTGTGACACGGATGGCTGTGATCCATGTGGATGTGACATGGATCGATGCATCCATGAGCTGCTGAATGGATGCGATCTATGTGGATGTGAGACAGGTGGACTGTATGTAGTCGTACAGTCCTATGGCCCTGTGAAGAAAGACCTGGCGTCTGCACAGGTGTAGGGCTGGACATGCGCTGGTAGCTCAGAATAGCCCTGGGGTTGGAGGCGCAGGCAACAGGCATAGGCACATGCATCTGTGAAGAGGCAGGAACGGATTTGAGTAGTACCTTCTACCCTTCCTCTTTTGTTTCCTAGGTTTTTCTCTACCCCGAGAACCATAGGATCACTGTTACCTCGACCCTTGCCTGACATCTCATAGACATTAATACAAAGTTAGATTGGAAATATAAAGAAACTAGCTATAACATGAGTTATTAAAGAAACTAACTTTTTTAAAAGTTGATCGACGTTCGTATAGTTCCTCGTCCGATATTCTTCTTCCTCATAGTTGAGCTCATCAGTTGATTCTTCTTCCTCGTTTTCTATAATTCTTACTTCATCCATATCAACTTCTTCCAATATGTGTTCAGGATGTTCCAAATCATTTTCTAAAACTTCGTCCACTATTTGGTGAACACTGGAGAATATCATTTTGATATGCAACATCTAACACATTCTCGACTTCTACCCTACCCACAGGCTTAGTTTTTTATTACAACCCACAATCAGCCTTATTCCGCCGCAAAATGGATAAGGAGCATAATACCATTGCCTAACATTATGTGCAATTATGAAAGGATCATTAGCGGATCATACTCCCTCGTATGATTAACCTCAATTATGTTGTATTGATTGTGTACTCTTTGTACCTCTTGTTGGAATGTGGTCAAACCACTTGCATCTAAAGAGTATCAATTTCTTATTTGGCCAACCTGTATATTCTAGTTCTATTATTTCTTGAGCACACCATAATAATCAATATCTCCATCTTGGTTGCCATCACCTCCTTGAACCCACACCCACACGTTGTTGCTATTTTTATTTTATAGAGCAATCCTCTGTATGAAACTTATAACCATTCACAACGTACTAAGACATGGTTGTGACCTCAACCCCAGGTCCCAAGATACATCTTTCAAAAATTGATTTACACCATTATTTGGATCATTTACCTACAATCGTTAAATAAATCATAAGTTAGCATAACTTTCAAACATTGTTTACCTACATAGTGTTAGAGTATTTTAAGGAGAAACTTACAAATTGTTTGAACCCAGGTATCAAAAATCTCGTATATACAGCATTCATGGCCAAATTGACCCACAAAGTGACTGTGACACATCAAATATTTTTAGTAGTTGCATTGAGATGTAATCACAAGTTAATTTTTAGATTTGATAACTACTAAATCAATACTTACTGAGATATGGTTACAACTTCAGGACAATTTAGCAACACGTGAAGTGTAGCTGACTTGTACTTCCATATCACTCAAACTTCTCTTTGTAACATCCTTAGAACATCGGCCTGGTTGATTGAATATGGACATAGGCGGATATAATGGATCATTCTAAGGTCGACCGTGTGCCTGATTGGCCTATTCCTAGCACATGCCACATTACTCTCAAAATAAATAAGAAAAAAATGGGCAGTTTCCTTCGCAAGATAAGCTTCGCATATAGATCCTGTCAATCCTATTCTCTGGCTTAACAAATTGTTTCATTTGCTAATTGTTCTACATAATTCAGGTTAGCGAAGAAAATTTGTTTAAATTAAAACAGAAAAATACATCAAAACTAAAATATACCTCTCAAAGGGATACATCCATCTGATTGAACAAGCCCTCCAAGTCATGCCTCGTGTACAAGGTGGATTGGAAGGTGTTCCATCACATCAAAAAACCCACATGGAAATATCTTTTCCATCTTAGTAGAAGTTACACAATATTTGATCCATCCGTTGTAGGTTTTCTTCCCTTAATGTGGAAGAAACAAGTCTTTTGAAAAACAAACTAATCTCTGTGATGGGTTTCCAGATTCGTTCAGGCAAACCAAAAATGCAATAGGCACTAAGGTCTCCATTGAAAACTGACGTCATGACTTTTCAAATGGCTCAAACTTCCTACCGCCCATATCAATTTTTTTCCCCAAAATTCGACGCATAACCTCAGGCATCTTCACTTCGTTACCCAATCCAATCTGCGTCTTTCTCCAAAGTGAATGTGTACTTGCTTTGGCGTGAACACCTACCATTGTTTGCTGTCTGCAAGTATAATTCAGGCCGCCTGCAATATCTGTAAGTCATTCTAGCCTTCGCATTATCCTTTGTCTTATCTTTAACATCCATCACTGTGTTGAACAATTGTCAAAATAGTTCTTCTCAATATGCATGACATAAAGGTTGTGACGGAGGAAGATTATCCTTCCAATACGGCAACTCCCAAAATATACTCTGTTTCGTCCAATTATGGGTAACACGTATCCGGGAATCTATAAGGTGGAAACTTTAGTAAACTTTACTGAAGTTCTGACCCTCTCCCAAATTTCCTCACCTGAAAGTATCAGAGGTGGAAAATCACATCTCGAATTTATTCCTTTTGAATGCATTTTTCATCCTTCTAAACTCATGATCAGGAGGCAAGAATTGACGATGACAATCAAACCATGATTGCTTTCGGCCATATTTCAAAGTGAACACTTTACTATTTTCCATGCAGTAAGGACAAGCTAGCATACCAGCAGTCATCCACCCAGATAACATTTCATATGCAGGAAAATCATTAAATGTCCACATTAAATTAGCACGCAAAATGAAATTCTGCTTGGTTGAATATGTCATATGTTTTCAAAACACCATCGTACCACAATTGTTTTAAGCTCATCAATCGAAAGTTGCAAATATACATCAATCAAACTTTTCGGATACGTGGACCGGGGATAATACAATTAAGAATATGTATGGACTAGTCGATGCACAACTCGGGTGGTAGATTATAAGGTGTAAGAAAGACAGAGCCAACATGAATATGGTGTGGCAGATACAGAAAAAAGGTGTGAAGCCATCCGCACACAGACCTAAGCAACATTCCTTGGTTCACTAGCAAAAATCTGGATATGTCCTATCAAAGTGCTTCAAGCTTCTCATCTGAAGGATGACACATAACACCAGGTGGTCTTCTATTTTCAAAGTGCCATCTCAATGAGGAGAAGAACTCATCCGACGCATATAACTCTTTAACCTAGGTATAAGAGGTAAATAATGCATCGACTTGATAGCGACCATATTTCCCACTGGAAAGCCTCTTGAAACGAGGCTTTCCGCAAAATTTACAACTGTCCAAACCTGCATCATCTTTATAATATAACATGCAACATCTTCACAACAATCAATTCTCAATGACGAAGTTCCTAACTTAGAAACTAATCTCTTTGCCTTGTAAAATCACCAAGTAATTCGATATCAGGGAACTAGTTCACGCATAAGGTCAATGAAGGAGTCCATGGATCCTGAGAATATTCCAATCAGATTTCATACTTAGTAATCTAACTGGAACAGACAACTCAGAGTGCGAACTTCGTTACGTAGTGGATGACTAGCTTCCTCTAAAGCTTCAAAAACGTTTTGCGTCATCATTAGGAGTTTGTTCAACATTTTTGTTGGACTCAAACCCAAATTGCATCCCAAAAGCATCCGCAACCATATCATGAATCTAGAATCACGTATTTGTATTTCTCCACCGACTACTACTTTCACCCACAACCACTTTATGAAATATCCCATGGCTACCATCGATCTCTCCATGACAAGTCCACACAAAGTAATTCGCTATAAACCCCTTACTATAAAGATGAACCTTAACTTCCTCCGGTTTTTCAAACTTCATACAGTCGCAACTAACACAAAGGCACTAATTACTCCTTCATTTATGTATGGCGGAATGACATTGCGTGTCTAATAAATTCATCAACCCCTTCTAAAAAATCTCCCGCAATCCCCGACCGATTAGGATAATTTCTATTGTACTTCCAAGTACGATGTTCCATCTATATAAATAAAGCAAGAACAAAATTAATTTTAGATATAATGTATTTATTAGGGACAATGTATTTACAATACTCTTATTTAGGTATTGCTAATGTATGAATTTGTTTCTTTTTCACAATTTTAACTCATTATAAATTAATACAAGAACTAAAAGATATAATTTCTACCTTAATTTCATAAATGTAATGTAGTTCAAACCAAAAACACTAATACTAAATAAACAAAAATTCTGAAAAAATTACATAAAATTATATAGCAAAAATTAAAATTAAAAAAGCTAAGAAGGTAGATTTACTAACCTTGGTAGATTAAAAGGAGGATTAAAACAATGTTGGAAAGGGCGGGAGACAGCAGTTCGGCGACAGTGGTAAGCGGCGGCTCCGGCGGCACTGGTAGCGCGACATGGTAGCGGCGTAGCAGCTCCGGCGACAGTGGCAAGGGTGGGGGGATTGATTTGGTGAAGGGAATATGTGGAGAGAGAGTTTGGAAATTTTTGGTAAAAAATAACATTTTGTAGGGCAACCGATTTTGACTCTGGATTAAACATAGCGACCAACTTTGTCGCTATTCTTGTAGCAAATAGATATTGACTAATTTGACCACATAGCGACCAAACTTGGCCGCCATTTTTTGACGTTTGACCCAAATGGCGACCAAAGTTGGTCGCCATATATAAAGCAAAAATAAATTATTTTTTAAGTTTAATTAAAAAAATAAATTATATCGATTTTAATTTCACTTTTAAAACTAAGTATGTATTATACTTAGTATATATCAGGTTGTGTGTTGTGTGATGTATATATATATATATTATAATATATATATATATATATATATTACACACACACACTAAGTGTATAGTGCTATACTTATATATATACTAAGTGTATGATATATATGTTAATATATATATTCGATATAATATTACCTAATACGCTTATACTTATGCTGCATAGTACAACTAGTATATATATATATTAAATATATATATAGCCTTATTCGACTATAATATTACCTAATACGCTTATACTATATGCATAGTACAACGTAAGTATATATATTACATATATATAAGCCATATTCGAATATTAATATTACCTAATACGCTTATACTTACGTGCATAGCTACAGTAAGTATAATATATTACATATATATAAGCCATATTCGATATAATCTTACCTACTACGCTTATTACTTAGTGCATAGTACAACGTAAGTATATATATACTGATATATGTATCGAAATAATAATATTACCTAATACGCTTATACTTAGTAGCATAGATACAGGTAAGTATAATATATTACATAATATATAAGCCATATTCGATATAATATTAGCTAATACGCTTATACTTAGTGCATAGTACAACGTAACTATATATATTACATATATATAAGCCATATTCGATATAATATTACCTAATACGCTTATACTTAGTGCATAGTACAGCGTAAGTATATATATTACATATATATAAGCCATATTCGATATAATATTACCTAATACGCTTATACTTAGTGCATAGTACAGCGTAAGTATATATATTACATATATATATATAAGCTACATTCGATATAATATTACCTAATACATTTATACTTAGTGCATAGTATAGCGTAAGTATATATGTTATATATATATAAGCTACATTCGATATAATATTACCTAATACACTTATACTTAGTGCATAGTATAGCGTAAGTAATATATATATATATATATACACACGCACGCTTCGTAGTACTATTCATCCCTTGTATTACAAAAGTGTTAACGGCTAACATTTATATTCTTTATTTACTAAATACAAAAGTGATTTTTAATTTTGTACTTTTTTGACCTAAATAGCGACCAACTTTGGTCGCTAAACATACATAATTTTAAATTAGCGACCTAAGTTGGACGCTAAACTTAAATCAGATTTATTTATCTTTTTTATTATATTTAAAATATTAACCGGGTCCCAGATTAGCGATCAAAGTTGGTCTATACTCTACTGAGCGACCAACATCGGTCGTTAAAGTCGAATTATATTTATAATTTTTTAAACAAAATTATAATTATTAAAATTTTATAACTGGGTCCCAAATTAGCGACCAAAGTTGGTCTCAACCTGTTTTCTCTTTATATAGCGACCAACCTTGGTCGCTAATTTTAAATTTTATTTATTTATATTTTGTTATTTTTTTAAAAATAATGTTATAATTATTAAAATTTAATAAGTGGGTCCCATGAAGTGACTAACATTGGTCGCTAATCTGAGTAATTCTTTGACCAAGCAAGTGACCAGTCCGGTCAATAGTTTGACAAAATTTTTGACCAAGTTGCGACCAACGTTGGTCGCTAATTTATTTAAAATTATTATTTTATTATTTTCACCAGTTTAGCGACCAACTTTGATCGCTTTTTTTGGCAAACCAACTTTGGTCGCTTTATGCAGGAATTCTAGTAGTGAGACTTCAATTGGATTAACAACAGAATAATTTAACAGTATAGCTTTGATTATTTGAGAGATTTGGTAGCTAGCCTTAAGAAATCATTTCACATTCGTAATAGAAAATATTCGTTTATTTATTTGTTTTTGGCATACAATTGGTAATTAGTAGTGGGTGTAAAATGAAACAGAAAAGGGAAGTTAAACTGTGGCCTGCGCTGTGAAAGAGTCAACTAAGTCAGCCATATGAGCTGCAAACCAATTTGATGAAATTATAAGCAGGAAAGAATATTCTTTAGGTAAATTACCCACAAAATGCCATGAGAGTTTACAGTGCCATGTCGCCCTCTTACAATCTCATAATTCAACCTTTTCAATTAAAAAAAATGAACAGTTTTCTGTTGATGATGATAATCAATCAGTCAAATAGTAATGAGTTGTGCCAAAGGACAAGATAATTGTTACTAATCCGGACACTACACCCCCGTTTGGATTGGCTTATTTTAAATGTTTTTAAGCCAAAATAATTTTTAAGTCATTTTGTAGTGTTTGGATAAAATAAAAAAGTACTTTTAAGCATTTATTTTAGGCTAAAATGACCCCAAAAAAAACAAAAAAAAAAAAAACCAAAAGCTAAAATTTA
This sequence comes from Nicotiana attenuata, assembly GCF_001879085.1. Taxonomy (NCBI): domain Eukaryota; kingdom Viridiplantae; phylum Streptophyta; class Magnoliopsida; order Solanales; family Solanaceae; genus Nicotiana; species Nicotiana attenuata. The sequence goes on from NW_017673825.1 coordinate 55,918, forward strand.
AATATCCCTTAAGCTACTGGAATTTACTTTCACCAACTACTACGGTAATTTTTTTGGATGTGCTCGATTTACATCTTATCTAGCAAAAGAATCATTATATTCAACTCCTACCAGTACTTATATTCAACACCTATATATCAAGTAGCCATAGGCGTTAGATGATCATTTTGCACCAGTTCTAATTAATGACATCTTCATGTATATCGAAACTGTAAGAAGTTCATTTGTCCTTCATTTTCTACCATCCAAATGAAAGAAATGAGTGAGAACAAAATATGCATGTTGATTATCTGAAGTAAAAAAAAGCTAGCTAAACTAGAAAACTTTTTTCGTTTTAAGAATTGTTTCCTTGTTTGTTAAATTTGAACTTGAACAGTAACCACACAAAAAAAAAAAAAAAGTTTGAGTGGCTCTGATTTGTTTTTCTCTATTTCATACATCTCATACTTAAACCCTTTAATTTCTGGCTAATCATTTTGGTGTTAGTACTTATCTTTCAACCATAAGTCGCTAATTTTTTGGATACATTTTTCTGCCTAGAAAAGCTAAGGCGCAATTTTGATGCTATCATTATATTTATATCAAGTTTCTACGTGTTATCACAAAGGAGTAGTACTAGTAGGGATGATGGTATTATACATTTATTGATTTAAATCTTATATATATACGCCTATATGATGAGCATTTTACCTACGAACTTGGAAAAAGTTTAGCATTTTACATCCAATATTAGATAAAGTTTACTTAATTATGTATATCTTCTTGAATAGGACTATCACGTTCAACTTTGACCTTATTACATCTATTTTCATCTCAAAAAGAAAAACAAATTAGTATTAAATATATAATGGGTGTTTGACCACATGAGTTCGTTATGTTTGGGAAGTTAGAGAGAAATGAGAAATGCTCAACACCCCAACCTACCTGGACATTAACTAAATTCAAAAACAATGCAAAATCCGCCCCCTGATTTACTCTCTTCTCTCTTTTCTCTTTCGTTGTATATATATACATAACCATTCTTCTTGATTTCTCACCTTATAGTCCTAAATATTTTTTTTTATAAACTTCCATTTTGATTTTTTTCAAGGTCGATTCATCTCATACAATTTACTTCTTTTGTCAAAAACTTTGGAAATTTGCTTCATAAGTATTTTTTCTCAACTATCATCAACTTATTTACATCTTTCTCAGAAAAGACCATATGTTTTATTTCCTATTGTCTAAGGTAGGTGTCAAAAGTTCAAGGTGCCTTCATGTGTTATTCTTGATTTGACAAAAAATTTTCGAGTTGCATTAGGCATCAAACGAACAGTTACACTTTTCTTACATAGGTCATTATTAGTTATTACAGGGTGATCGATCATCTGATCAGTGCGAGTTAACATCATTTCCATTTTCATATTACACACGAGAAAGGGCATATAGATCAAAATGGATATAGAGAACACTAGTGATTCAGATAGTGTCAGGGGTTCGAGGCGTGTAGGATTCAGTGGTCCATTAGTTAGTGGCAAGAGAAGTTCAAGGTTCATCCTACGTAGAGATCACTCTTGATGTTCGCGACGATTCAGTTTTGGTTCAAAACATTAAGGGTGGTGATCAGGAATCAGCATTGTTAGCTAGCAGGCTTGAAAAGAGGCCTAATACACTTGGCTCTCAGCTTTCTTTTCATCTAAGGCAAGTCTCAAAGGAACTAAAGACGATGACTTCTTCAAAAAAAATTCAAGAAATAAATAGGAGCAAATCTGGTGCTGCTCGTGCTCTACGAGGACTTCAGTTCATGAACAAGAATGTGGGAACTGAGGGATGGTCTGAGATTGAAACACGATTCGATCAACTTGCTGTAAATGGAATGCTCCCAAAATCATTGTTTGGTCAATGCATATGTTTGTTCATTACTATGGCTCTTCTACTTTGGTTAATTATGTTAGTGATCTTTTCACCTTATCATTTGGATTAATCGCTCTAATATTTGCGATACTGCTAATAATACTGTAACAGTTAAAGTGTATGACCATCTCATCATATTTCCGCTGAAACTTCTGTCCTCACATGCGAGTTTGATTCTTTTAATTTATTGGACCAAGCACGTGAAAATTGCTTTTGATAATGAAGGATGGTGAAACTCATACACAACACATTTATTTCTACTTTGTCTTCAATAGTAACTGCGACATAGTAAGAATATGTGTACAACATTTTGTCATTGTAATCAGGTATGAAGGAATCAAGTGAATTTGCAGAAGAATTATTTGATGCTCTAGCTCGAAAGAGATGCATCATATCACCATCAGTGACCAAGGCTGAGCTGCGTGAATTCTGGGAACAAATAACAGATACTGGCTTTGATGCCCGGCTACAAACTTTCTTTGACATGTAAGATCTTATCACTCATTTACATATTGTATTTCACAATTAAATTTTAACAAAAAAATTAACAGTGTCTTAACTGGAACTCTCAATAGGAAAACTTCTACTATAAGTTAGATATTGTTGATAATTAACTGTGGCATGATAAAGAAATAGGGTGGACAAAGATGCAGATGGGAGAATTACTCAAGAAGAGGTGAAAGAGGTAAGGCCCTAAATAAAAGGAACTGATAATTGTACTAATTCATGCAATTATACAAACCTGAAGAACTCAAAACTCATACTTTGTTCAAATGTTTTAATAGATCATCAGTCTTAGTGCTTCTGCAAATAAGCTCTCGAAAATCCAACAGAATGCAGGTGAGTATGCTGCTCTCATCATGGAAGAATTAGATCCAGATAATGTCGGATTCATTGAGGTTCGTTCTGTCTCTACAACGATCCTCCAAAACATACTTAAAACAAGAGTTTAAGCTATATACATTCACAGTATAAACAACTTTTTACGCAATAGTGCAATTTAACTAGATGTAGCAGATAACAATAAAGTTTCCAAGTTACCAAATCAGGTTTGACATAAAGAGTCGCATAACATAACTCTTAAAACAAGGACATAAGCTAATAAATACCTGTATCTGATGCAGCTGTACAACTTGGAGACATTGCTTCTTCAGGCTCCAAGCCAATCGACGAATCTCTCAACAAACAGCAGAGTTCTGAGTCAGATGCTCAGTCAGAAGCTTAAGCCTACGAAAGAGCGAAATCCCATTAAAAAATGCAAAAGAAGGCTGGAATATTTCATCGAGGACAATTGGAAGAGGATTTGGGTGATGGCTTTGTGGCTATCAATTTGTGCAGGACTCTTTACATGGAAATTTATACAATATAAGCGTCGGGCTGTCTTTGATGTTATGGGCTACTGTGTCTCTGTAGCAAAAGGAGGTGCTGAAACAACAAAATTTAACATGGCTTTAGTTCTTTTGCCAGTTTGCAGAAACACCATAACTTGGCTAAGAAGTAGGACCAAACTTGGGAAACTAATTCCCTTTGATGATAACATCAATTTCCACAAGGTATAAGGACTTCAACAGAAATAGAAACAGGAAATCTTTAAACTCAAATGACTAATTTTTGTGTTTTCTTGTTTAGGTGATTGCATTTGGAATAGCAGTTGGTGTAGGCCTTCACACTTAACATGTGATTTTCCTCGGCTATTACATGCTACGGATGAAGAATACGAGCCAATGAAGCCATTTTTCGGAGATGAGAGGCCAAACAACTACTGGTGGTTTGTGAAAGGCACGGAGGGATGGACCGGTGTTGTGATGGTGGTCCTTATGATCATAGCCTATATACTAGCCCAACCATGGTTTCGTAGGAACCGACTTAATCTCCCATCAACAATCAAGAAACTCACTGGATTCAATGCTTTTTGGTACTCACACCACTTATTTGTTATAGTCTATGTCCTCTTCATTATTCATGGATACTTCCTCTACCTCTCCAAGAAATGGTACAAGAAGACAGTAAGTTCTTGACTAAGTAAATTAATTGATGTGCCCTGCTTTGCCATAAAATTGATCTAATATCTTTCTTTTCTGAAACATTGATCAGACATGGATGTATGTTGCGGTGCCTATGATACTATATGGTTTTGAACGTTTACTTCGTGCATTTAGGTCCGGGTACAAGACAGTGAGGATTTTGAAGGTACATACAAAGCCTAAGACTATTTGAAGCATTAAGATTCTTAGTTTGATTACATGTGAATGGAGCCTTTATCTGAAATTCGAGTTTTCAGGTAGCAGTATACCCTGGAAATGTAATGGCAGTGCACATGTCTAAGCCTCAGGGCTTTAAGTACACAAGTGGACAGTATATCTATGTGAATTGTTCCGATGTTTCTTCATTTCAATGGTAAGTTGATGGAGGAGGGAGAGAAACATAAAACTTAGTTCAAATTGGAGTATTACCTTTAACATCATACTTTCTTTTTTTGTTGCAGGCATCCTTTTACCATCTCCTCAGCTCCAGGAGATGATTACCTCAGTATGCACATTCGAACAGTGGGCGATTGGACGTCTCAGCTCAAAACTCTCTTCTCTAAGGTATTGCCTTCATAAAATCAGCATTACCACAGCAAAGACTTCATTTTTTAAGAAACATACACTCTTTGGAAAACTAATGTTCTGATCAAAATCTAGGTTTGTGAGCCTCCAACTGGTGACCAAAGTGGCCTTCTAAGAGCAGCAGACATAGCGAAGGCCGACTACAAGCCTAGGTAAGGGTGTAAAGGTTTATAATGTCCAAGCGTTCAATGATTTTTTTTCCTGAACTCTATGCACATTTTGATTCAAATCAATGTGTACCAGATTGCCAAAGCTCTTGATTGATGGTCCCTATGGAGCACCAGCACAAGATTACAAGAAATACGATGTAGTTCTCCTAGTAGGCCTTGGCATTGGAGCAACCCCATTGATAAGTATAGTAAAAGATGTGCTCAATAACATCAAACAACAAAAGCATATAGAAGATGGCGTAATAGAGAGTGGAACTAAGGGTACTAAGAAAAGTCCTTTTGCAACTAAACGAGCCTACTTCTATTGGGTAACTCGCGAGCAAGGCTCGTTCGAGTGGTTTAAGGGTGTGATGGATGAGGTCTCTCAGAACGATCAAGAAGGTCTAATTGAGCTCCACAATTACTGCACCAGTGTTTATGAAGAAGGCGATGCTCGGTCTGCATTGATCACAATGCTTCAATCAATCCAGCAAGCTAAGAGTGGCGTCGACATTGTCTCTGGAACAAGGATCAAGACTCATTTTGCTAGACCAAATTGGCGCCAAGTTTTCAAACATGTTACCATTAATCATCCTGATCAAAGAATTGGTTAGCTTTCTAACAATATCTTTTATGATAATTAATATTGTTAATTTGTTCCATGTTTAACATTCTGGTTTTTAATCTTATATGTTGACAGGAGTTTTTTACTGTTGTCCACAAGGTCTGGTTGGAGAACTAAGGCATCTTTCTCAAGATTTCTCACATAAGACAGGCACAAGTTTGAATTTCATAAAGAAAACTTCTAGAGCTCAAGACTTATAAATATTTGTTTATTATATTAATATTTATTTTATTATGTAAAATAATCTTCTTTTTTCTTTTCTTTTCTGCTGTATCTTTTATTAACTTTTGGGATGCATGCTGAGCTTGATTCCAATTAATATATAGAATGATGTTAGAAAGCAAATTGCAGTGTCAGCAAATATAAAGCTCTAAGCTGTAAAGCCAATGCTGAGAACTCAAATCTATCTGGAATTGCTTCAATAGCTTCCACTAAAAATTAGACTATTATATATATATATATATATATCTTATCACTGAGGTTTCCTTTCTTTGATTTGGATCCAAATATGCAAATAAAACAGGTGGCAACTTAGCCTCCATTATGGATTTCTTACGTATTTAATTTAGACTGACCAATAATTTCAAAATGTATCTTTATGATTGGAACAATAAAAAAAGGACAAATAAAGTAAAACCCAACAAGTTGGAAAGGGGGACAACCTACTCAAAACGAAAAGGAAATATTGAGCCCAAAAAACAAAGTTTGAATGAAATAATATACTTATAATAAAGAGAAGGAGAATTAATAACGTATATATAAAGTATTTATGCATGATTAGGTTCTGAAAAAAAATATGGTGATATTCACGGGTAAAGATAGCGATCGATTCAATATTAATTAGATTATTTAAGTATATCCTAATTCTTGCTTACCTACTCAAATACTTTCTTCATAATATAAATTTACAGTCCACAACGAGCACTAATATAAGAAGTGCCTAATTAAGTGGGCCTTCACAAGCAAAAAAGGATTTAGAAGTAGACAAAATTTACTTTTCAGCTGAACAATTAGGAGGGTGTTTCGCTAAGCTTATAAGCTGGTCAAACTGGCTTATAGACACTTTTTGGCTTATCTACGCGTTTGGTAAAATTAAAAGTATTTATAAGTTAAGTGCTATAAGCCAAAAATAAGTCAAAAGCCATAAGTTGGTCTCCCCCAACTTATCAAATTTCAGCTTATAAGCAGTTTAAGTTTGACCAAAATATTTACTATTCTATCCCTAAATTACTTCTTTTTAAAACAAAACTCTTTGTATACCCAGTTCTTTAGCTGCATATTATTAATTTCAGCACTTTTATCCAAACACGTAACTGCTTATTTTTTAAATCAGCTTCAGCACTTAAAAGTGTTTTTCAGCACACTAATGCTTATCAGCTACTCTAAATCAGCTAAGCCAAATGGGCTCTAGGTCTTTTTGCTTTCAGACCTAATTGCTTAATAATGATTTAATGTCAAATGAAAGGCCACTAATTCTAAGAGTGTGAATTTTTAAATTTTAACTACTATGAAACGTGCAATTAGTCAATGTCTCGAGGATAAACGTCCAACTATAAAAAGTTTATAAGCCGAAAATTTTCAAAGGCTAAAAGTTATTAGTCGACGCTTTTTTATTTTGGGAAAAATACAAAATTAGTCGGTCAGTCAGTCGAAACTTGAAGTAATTCACAGTGATGTGTAAGGTTTAGCGGAATAACAGAGATGAAGAAATGAAGAAATAAAGAAGAAGAAGATGAAGGTGATGAAGCAGACGAGAGAGAACATAGATCAGTTAGAGGAGATTGTTATTCTATTTCTTTGAAAAAGTGTATCTTAATTACATTGTGATGTTCTATCTGGCTTTAAGCGTTAACTTGTCTTGCTCCTGAACAATTTTTGCAAAACATAAGCAACCTAATACTCTAAGATGTTGTATAGAAGGTTTTCTGTTATATAGTTTCTCAAATTGAGACATATTCCCAATGACTGAGCTAGGCATCCTATTTATCAGATAAATTGTAGCTAGTATGCAATATTCCCAGAACTTGATAGGTATTTGAGCTTGAAATCTAATAGTTCTTGTGACTTCTAATATATGCATGTGCTTCCTTTCAGCAACTCATTTTGCTAGGGGGTATAGACACAGATTCTTTGATGTATAACACCCAAATTTCTGAATAGATTTTCACATACAGAGTTTACAAACTTTGTTCCATTATCTGTTCTGGTGATTTTTATTATCTTTTCAAATTGAGTTTTGACATAATTAAAGAAGTGCTGAATTGACACACACACATCAGACTTTTGCTTTAGCAAGAATACCTATGTCATTCTGGAAAAATCATCTACAATAGTCAAGAAATATCTATTTTCATCCCAAGTAGTTACTTTATATGTTCCCCATAGATCTACATCTATTAGATCAAAATAACTTCTACTTTGAATACTGCTTATAGGGAATGACAGACTAGTTTGTTTGGCACATGGACAAACTGTGCACTTATTTATCTTATTCTTAATAGTTTCTATATCTACTTGAATCAACTTTTTTAATACTTGTGTAAAAATATGTCCACATCTTCTCTGCCACAATCCTACATCTTGGTTCCAACTTTAATTGTCTCATTACTTCTTGTAGTTAGTGCTTCCAATTTCTCCTTTTCTCTTGTATCAGTATATAGCAGATAAAGTCCACCATCTTCTTTACCAATCCCCTTCACCTTTCCAGTGAAGAGATCCTAAAACAAACAAAAATCAGGGAAGAATTTAGCTAAGCACTGCAATTCTTTAGTTAGTTTAGAGACTGACAGTAGATTATACTTGAATTGAACATAAAACACATTTGTTATTATGTTATCTTCTAAAATTGAGTTGGATCATGTGTGAGTGACAACTGTAATATCACCATTAGGTAATAGGATTTTCTTTGAATTTCCTATTTCAGCAACTGTTTCTTTCTTTAGCAGATTTATATCTAAAACCATGTGATTTGTGGCTCCCGTATCTATGATCTATTGTTTAATACCGTCAGTAACAAGTAAAGTTGTGTCAATACCTGCTGCATTTGCTGATGAAGCCGTGTTATTTGGCATTGTGGTTTTGTTCAGTAGCTACAGAATCTGCTCATACTGATTCTTGGAAAGTGCATAATTTCCCAGATGACTCATGGAATTTTCAGTGTTTGAGTTGTTACATTCAATTTCAGTAATTTGCACACTCACATTTGTATTTCTTCCATAGTTAAATGCAGAACCTTGTTGATGATCTTGATCAGTTGAATTGTACCCAGAATTACTCCTTTTTGTCAGGAGATTGACATTATAGGCTGCATTTGCATTTGTATTTCCATTTTCCTTTCTTTTGTTCTTGAAATCTGTTGGATATCCAACTATCTTGTAGGAGTTTTCTTTGCTATGTACCTTCATCTTGCAAAACTCACAGTATGCATTAAATTTTTTCGTAAATCTCTGATTTTGATTTCCTCCAGTCTTAGAATACATTGCAGCTTCAAAACTTCTCATTTGACCTGTTGGATTGGCTCATAAAATTCCTGTTGTAGCAGCAACAGACTTCTGTCCTTCATCACTCACAATTAAGGCATATGCCTGATTAACAGTAGGAGTGGGACTCCTCATCAGGATTTGACTCCTATCTTGAGAATACGAGTTATTTAAACCCATCAAGAACCGATATAGCCTTAATTTCTGCAAGTAGTTCACAAATTCTCTTGATTTTGGGCAATCCCATAGATCCTTCAATTTTGAGAAATACACAGACACTGAAGCTGTGCCTTGAGATAGAGTAGCTATTTCCCTATGAAGGTTGAATGTTCTTGAGCCATCCACTTTGTTAAATCTTTCAGACTTGTGCGCTGGATACATACATGATCCCTCCAAGAAGACCTTTTGCCACAGTATTCATAACCCGAGAAAGTACTATTGCATTTACTCTTTCTTAGTGATTCCACATAATTTCTGGGAATCTTTCTTTCTTGCATGTGCCATCCACCATACCAAGTTTATTTCTTCCTAACAAAGCAACTCTCATAGATCTAAACCAACGAATAATTTTTATTCCGATCAACTGAAAGATATGATCAGAATTCCACTCACATCTGCAGGAGATAGAAATAGAGGATGATTATAATCAATCCCATTGATTTGATTCACTTGATTCCCTGTAGATTGAGCTGCATGCTCAGTAGCAAATTGATTTCCTGGAGTTTTCCCAAATGTTTCATCAGTTATTGCCATTTTTCTTGCCTTGTTCAAGATTTAGACAGATTTTGAAGCAGAATTCTGTTAGTAAAGAACAGAGGGATTTTGGATCGATGTGTAAGCTATGATTTTAGCTTGATGCTCTGATACTATGTAGTAATTCACACAGTGATGTGCAAGGTTTAGCAGAATAACAGAGATGAAGAAATGAAGAAATGAAGAAGAAGATGATGAAGCAGACGAGAGAGAACAGAGATCAGCTAGAGGAGATTGTTATTCTGTTTCTTTGAAAAAGTGTATCTTAATTACATTGTGATGTTTTATTTATACAACTAGCTATAATCCTTTATTAGCTCTTTAACTAACTCCTAACTCTAATCTTAACTAACTCTCTAACAATAATTAACAACTTAACTGACTTCCTAACAACTATGTCATATAAGGATTGTTTACCCTTACATTGTTCAATAAAACTAATTGTATTCGTTACCTAAAAAGTATATAAGGTGTATATATATATA